>NW_025764970.1:0-45000 GCF_003918875.1 Haliotis rubra
CTGTGGTTACGAATTGACAAAGAGTTGTCATGTCAATATGCATCGCTCTCATCATACATTCCATAATTAACCTAGCATCAATACTCATTATGTACGTGCTTCTCGAGATTTGATTGAAGCACCCATGATGCACTAAAGTAAAACACAGTTTGAAAGTCTCTGTAGAAATTGTTCCTTGTCAAGAAGAGATTTTAACTGCTCCATATGCCGTGTAATCGGTAGATGAAATATGCCTTTCACAGATGGTGCACTCGCATGTCACAGTAAACTGAATTTCGTCCAGGAAGAAGTATTTCATTCAATACATGGAAACGAGATAGCAGCTCTTTTATGGTCTTCGCATATCATAAATACTGTACAGGTTATACTACACTAAATGAGAATCGCTTGCTCACTGAGCGAGATGCGTATGTAAACAAATGAAGAGATAAAGACATGTGACAGCTGTGATTGGATGAAATAGTGTAAGATGTTTATGTTTTTTAAAAGCATATCCAACCAGTAATTAAAACTGACCACAATTTTAAGTATTCAGTGCTGTGATTTTCATCACCATGACTTATGCTTATTGTGTGTACAGATATTTTCCAGTAGGTGACATTTGGTGCGGATCTGGGGTTGATGTGTTCCGCTTCCTGTGCTCGCAAAACGAGCAGGACAAGTTGGCCAGATAGTGTGTTTTTATGGTAGTTTAAAGGCCAGAGTGTACCCATGTGCACATGGAATGGCTGTTGATAGCCTGGATTATTTTTAAAAAAATATAAGGCTACTAGAGAAGTCTATGGGAAAACATTTGGTGTTGTGTAACCTGTAGGGTTCGAGCACTTTTCAGTAATTCATACTTTACATGATTTCCTGTGTTTATTTCACCATGGAAACATGTTAGCATTAATGTAGAGGCAAATTTAAAGGTACTGGGAGTAAAGATAGGGCTGTTTTCAGTGGAATAGATTGTTTTAGTGTCCAGAATATGAACGTTGCTT
This sequence comes from Haliotis rubra, assembly GCF_003918875.1. NCBI lineage: Eukaryota > Metazoa > Mollusca > Gastropoda > Lepetellida > Haliotidae > Haliotis > Haliotis rubra. Next base: position 984 of record NW_025764970.1, read on the forward strand.
CGTTTTGTGGCCGAACAGTGGGAAAAGACCCTCACGGTGAGTCTTACCATCAAGTAGTGGTTCCCTGGCTTCTAAATTTGTTGGAACTGATGAATTTGACAACAAATTAGGTTAAAATCACCACTGCCACAACAATGTGAGTGTCTAATTTAATCTCCTGAGGGTCAATTTGAAGTCAAATGATAAGAATATCATGAAATTTGTTCACTGCTGACAGCAGAACATGTCACAAACCCTTGTTTTAAATGCAAACAGTGTAGCATATGATCAATTCTTTCTGCCTGTCCCCTTTTGAATATGCAACGACCTAATTTTCTTTTCCTTTTTTAAAAATATACCCCTTTTTTCACCCATAGGACTTTCAAAATGAATTTCTGTTTTATTAACAACTGTCTCATTGCTGTTATAGATTTTATGATTTGACATTTAATGTAATCTCAACACTATTTTCAGCTTGTAGAATGCCTGTTGGTGAATGGGGAGGTGTATCTTCACAAATACAGCAGAAAAAGAAGCCTTCACATCCAATGTGGTATTTCGACATGCCGGCCGAAGTCTGTTTTGGCAGTGTCTAATCAAGCATACTCCCTTTGCTTCGATATGCTTCACCGCCTTGTAGAAGTTGCAGTACTTGGACATGTAGGTACATATAGTACATTTAAGTGTCCCAGTCCAGTTAAGGCACCAAAATGTCTCACTACCAAATTCCATCACTCGGTCATCCTCATACATTAGAAATTTCTGACAGTGTCCCCTTAATGCCTCAGTGTGTAGTATTTCAGCTTCCCAGACATGAAATAAGGGCTGTACATCAATCCCAGAAGCTGCTTAGATGTAAATAATAACAACTGACCCTTGTGGAATGTAATATTATGGGTCTGAATTCACATTTTATTGATATGAGAGTGTTCGATATCTTAAAATTATCTCCCCTGTTTACCCAAATACATTGTGTCTTTCTCTAACCCAGTAACCCATAAATTACTGCAGAAGCTCTGTTTTTAGCTGATATTGTTAAATACTGTTAATTGTAATTAAAATATTCAGTTTAGGGCAGGGTAACCAATCAATTTCAAAGTTATGTGGATTTTTTCACTTTGTTCCTCTAAACTGGCTTATACATGAAATTGGCAAGTGTAACAGCCTCAAAACAATAAACAGTCAATAGTTTTGAATTTCTGGAAGTATTTCAAAGTCTTAGCTTGATGAATCAATAGATTCAAGTGTAAGTTCTTATCATGCTGTGGTCTAAAAGTGATTTCATCTGTTGAAAGGGTCATTTGCCTTGATCGACTAACAGGCGGCAGGGTACTGTGGTCAGTGTTTCAGACTGCTAGGCATAATCCAACCCCTCACTTATTACATTCTGGCAAAGTTCATCATCCAGCCTTACATATGTCAGGATGTTAAAGCTGCTTAATGTTAAACCTGTCCAATTTCTGGCCTGAATTCAATGATTTTTGTCGTTCAAAATATAGTTTGAATTGATATGATCAAGGCAGTCCCAGTCATGCATGGAATTAACCCATGGCCCCCCTTTTTTGTGAAATAAGAGTAAACTCCCATGGTATATGTATGATTTAAAAACTTTCTCTATTAATGCAGAAGTGCATTTTGTATAGCTTTGGTGAAATAGACATGATATAACTCTTACAGCTCTGTCAGTGCAGCAAATCCATATATTCTTGTGCCATATAGATATGTTGGACAGGAAAAAGTATTGAAGCTTCATGCAGTTTTATATTTTTTCTGAGAAGTTGCATGTATATACAGTACATAAGTCACAGATTTGCCTAGGGCAAATGTTTCTAAATTTTTCTACAGGTTATACTACACTAAATGAGAATCGCTTGCTCACTGAGCGAGATGCGTATGTAAACAAATGAAGAGATAAAGACATGTGACAGCTGTGATTGGATGAAATAGTGTAAGATGTTTATGTTTTTTAAAAGCATATCCAACCAGTAATTAAAACTGACCACAATTTTAAATATTCAGTGCTGTGATTTTCATCACCATGACTTATGCTTATTGTGTGTACAGATATTTTCCAGTAGGTGACATTTGGTGCGGATCTGGGGTTGATGTGTTCCGCTTCCTGTGCTCGCAAAACGAGCAGGACAAGTTGGCCAGATAGTGTGTTTTTATGGTAGTTTAAAGGCCAGAGTGTACCCATGTGCACATGGAATGGCTGTTGATAGCCTGGATTATTTTTAAAAAAATATAAGGCTACTAGAGAAGTCTATGGGAAAACATTTGGTGTTGTGTAACCTGTAAAAGAGGAATATGCAACTGAAGGTATGGAAAGCGATTGAGTGTTATGTTTAGAGGACACGGGAAAAGGGTAAGTGTAGAATGGTAAGGCTACAGGTGGCTATGTAGGTACGGATCAGTACTGTGGTATGTGGACACATTGCAAAAGCTTTGACTGTACATTGTCATTATTGTACAGATAGCATATAGATTTAGGTGCCTGTCACATTGGCAGAATGTTATCATAGCATTGCTGATGGACTGCATCTGTAACAGGGTGTGTTATGACAGCATAAACTAAACATGGACACGCGTCTTTAACCATGAGTATGGAAGGTTTGAAGTCATCTTGTCTTCCTTTGGCTGATGCAATTATTTAAACCGTTTCGAAATTTGAAAACAAAATCTTGCTTCCCACATGCGAGTCCGGCGTGAAGAACGAGGGAGCCAAAGTAAATACAGGTCATACAACCATTTCTATAATCAATGCATTCTCTACTATTGCTATATAATCCATTGAACAATTCCGACAGTATTCTTAATGTACAGTGATGGGAGACAATTTATTTAATCAAGTTTAATGTGCATAAAGTCTTAATTAGTTTTATGCTTTATGTAGCCCATTGTAGTGATTATTGTGTGAACTGTGTTATACTGGAATTATTAAAAAAGTATATTTTAGAACACTTTACATGCTGTACATTCAGGACAAGTCTCGTATGATTGAAATGTATTTATGAAACAAGATGAATGAATGTGATGAATTGGAAAAGGTAATTCCGGAGAGGTGTCATTAAACAAATGCCATTACAGCAGTTCTAAAACTACCAATCGGTATTAAGCGACTTCTGTAATCTACTTACTAAAGGTAGCTTCTAGGAAAATACTACCCCATGCTCGTCTCTCTTCCCATCTTGGTAACAAACATGTTTGGCTTTCGTATTAATTCCTGGTATGACATTGTGCCCATGTGATTCAATCAATGGCAAACTTTCTTCTTGTGCAACAAAAGCCCAACTGTACTATGAATACGAAAATCAAGACTTTGTTTTGATGATTGTGTTTTAATGTGACATATTTCAAACCACATACAATAAATAATGTGCATATTGATGATATAGATGAATTGTGACAGTGGAACAGCAGTCCTAGTAGTAGCCATATCCAAGACCTGCAACAAAAAGAAGAGCTATTAGAAGAAGAAGTTCCGTACAATGTCATTTCTTACGAGTTGTACTCATATATATATCGCCTCATCCCCACAGATTAGATATGTCACATATGACAAATTAAAGTGGTTACAAAATTACTTTCTTACAATCTGTCAAAGTACCAATGTATACTGGGGGATTAAGAATATTTTCAGCACAATCATATTCGCATTTACCTTTTCCGAAACCTCCAATTCCTCCGTACAGTCCTCCCATTCCGTGGCCTCCGTAGAGACCTCCCATTCCGTGGCCTCCGTACAGACCTCCCATTCCGTGGCCTCCGTATAGACCTCCAATTCCGTAGCCTCCGTAGAGACCTCCAATTCCGTAGCCTCCGTATAGACCTCCCACTCCATAACCTCCGTACAGACCTCCCACTCCGTAGCCACCGTACAGACCAGCTTTTCCGTTGAGTCCTGTCATGCCATAGCTCAAAGGCTCAGCAAAGGCAGCCACAGCCAAACAGGCAACAAGGGCGATAATTTTCATCATTGTGGAAGGCTGAAAAGGAGTTTTACATTTTCATTTATTATCAACGTCTACTTCTCTCTCTCTCTCTCTCTCTCTCTCTCTCTCTCTCTCTCTCTCTCTCTCTCTCTCTCTCTCTCTCTCTCTCTCTCTCTCTCTCTCTCTCTCTCTCTCTCTCTCTCTCTCTCTCTCTCTCTCTCTCCCCGTAAGACACGTCTACACTCCTGTGGTTACGAATTGACAAAGAGTTGTCATGTCAATATGCATAGCTCTCATCATACATTCCATAATTAACCTAGCATCAATACTCATTATGTACGTGCTTCTCGAGATTTGATTGAAGCACCCATGATGCACTAAAGTAAAACACAGTTTGAAAGTCTCTGTAGAAATTGTTCCTTGTCAAGAAGAGATTTTAACTGCTCCATATGCCGTGTAATCGGTAGATGAAATATGCCTTTCACAGATGGTGCACTCGTATGTCACAGTAAACTGAATTTCGTCCAGGAAGAAGTATTTCATTCAGTACATGGAAACGAGATAGTAGCTCTTAAATGGTCTTCGCATATCATAAATACTGTAAAAGAGGAATATGCAACTGAAGGTATGGAAAGCGATTGAGTGGTATGTTTAGAGGACACGGGAAAAGGGTAAGTGTAGAATGGTAAAGCTACAGGTGGCTATGTAGGTACGGATCAGTACTGTGGTATGTGGACATATTGCAAAAGCTTTGACTGTACATTGTCATTATTGTACAGATAGCATATAGAGTTAGGTGCCTGTCACGTTGGCAGAATGTCATCAATAGCATTGCTGATGGACTTCATCTGTAACAGGGTGTGTTATGACAGTATAAACTAAACATGGACACGCGTCTTTATCCATGACAACTGTTTCGGGTAAGGGCACGGATGTTCATCAAGCTCCGTGAACACAGGGCGTCAAAGCATGAGTATGGAAGGTTTGGAGTCATCTTGTCTTCCTTTGGCTGATGCAATTATTTAAACCGTTTCGAAATTTGAAAACAAAATCTTGCTTCCCACATGCGAGTCCGGCGTGAAGAACGAGGGAGCCAAAGTAAATACAGGTCATACAATCATTTCTATAATCAATGCATTCTCTACTATTGCTATATAATCCATTGCACAATTCCGACAGTATTCTTAATGTACAGTGATGGGAGACAATTTATTTAATCAAGTTTAATGTGCATAAAGTCTTAATTGGTTTTATGCTTTATGTAGCCCATTGTAGTGATTATTGTGTGAACTGTGTTATACTGGAATTATTAAAAAGTATATTTTAGAACACTTTACATGCTGTACATTCAGGACAAGTCTCGTATGATTGAAATGTATTTATGAAACAAGATGAATGAATGTGATGAATTGGAAAAGGTAATTCCGGAGAGGTGTCATTAAACAAATGCCATTACAGCAGTTCTAAAACTACCAATCGGTATTAAGCGACTTCTGTAATCTACTTACTAAAGGTAGCTTCTAGGAAAATACTACCCCATGCTCGTCTCTCTTCCCATCTTGGTAACAAACATGTTTGGCTTTCATATTAATTCCTGGTATGACATTGTGCCCATGTGATTCAATCAATGGCAAACTTTCTTCTTGTGCAACAAAAGCCCAACTGTACTATGAATACGAAAATCAAGACTTTGTTTTGATGATTGTGTTTTAATGTGACATATTTCAAACCACATACAATAAATAATGTGCATATTGATGATATTGATGAATTGTGACAGTGGAACAGCAGTCCTAGTAGTAGCCATATCCAAGACCTGCAACAAAAAGAAGAGCTATTAGAAGAAGAAGTTCCGTACAATGTCATTTCTTACGAGTTGTACTCATATATATATCGCCTCATCCCCACAGATTAGATATGTCACATATGACAAATTAAAGTGGTTACAAAATTACTTTCTTACAATCTGTCAAAGTACCAATGTATACTGGGGGATTAAGAATATTCTCAGCACAATCATATTCGCATTTACCTTTTCCGAAACCTCCAATTCCTCCGTACAGTCCTCCCATTCCGTGGCCTCCGTAGAGACCTCCAATTCCGTATCCTCCGTACAGACCTCCCATTCCGTGGCCTCCGTATAGACCTCCAATTCCGTAGCCTCCGTAGAGACCTCCAATTCCGTAGCCTCCGTATAGACCTCCCACTCCATAACCTCCGTACAGACCTCCCACTCCGTAGCCACCGTACAGACCAGCTTTTCCGTTGAGTCCTGTCATGCCATAGCTCAAAGGCTCAGCAAAGGCAGCCACAGCCAAACAGGCAACAAGGGCGATAATTTTCATCATTGTGGAAGGCTGAAAAGGAGTTTTACATTTTCATTTATTATCAACGTCTACTCACACTTGTTACACCTTTCCTTCAAGAAAATCGGTACTTCTACCTACTCGTCGTCGTTATTTTACATTTCTAACTGTGTTGGTTGAAATGGGACTTGATCTGAGACTTATGCTGCTAGATGTGACCTTGAGTTCATAGATCGTAAAACATCAAACACATTTGGAGGATTCAATCAGTATTGCAAATAGTGATCAGTAAAAGTTCGAAATCACCGAACAGCAATATATACGGACTGCTTCTCATCAAACAGTAACGTGAAGTATAGCCTTTATAGGGACAGGCTAAAAGCTATGTAAAACGCTAAACATCTCATACTTACAGAGTGTCCTGATTAGACGGGAAATACTGGTGTAGAGAGGCAAAAGCAGTGATGGCCAGTACTTCAAAACATGACGTTTATATACACCTGCATTCGGTCCACACCCGGAATTGATTTATTACAAGTAGATTTTCTAATTCAGCACTAATTGAAATTCCTTTTAAGAATTATTCTAGTTCCGTTTTGCTGTGCCTTCAGGGATTATGTATAATGCAATGTATGTGTGTAGGAGCGGGCTAATGATTGCGGAAGTGATTGCAACACTGACAAATGAGCCGTGACGTAATTATGTCCATATAAGTGGTTCGAGTGTATAAAGATTAGCATTACCAGTGTTATTTTCGATCCAGTCTTATTGGCAATTTCTTTCTATCCCTAATGTGTAAGGAACAATTTTGTCACAATAAACCGGTTATGGGTACTAGAATTATAATATGTATAATAAACTACAGATTGTAATTCATTTCATTTCTGAAATGGTTACTCGATAAGCTATTCATTTTGTAAATCAAAGCCATTCCCAAATCTGCGTACATAGCGGATTGCCTTCCAAAAATATGGTCCCGCCATTCTTCTCTTTCTCATATGTTTGCATTATATCTATGGCTTCATAAAAGGTAATTATTCTCCTTAAATATTTTCTAGAATTCGGTGTGGGTTGGTTCCATGTTGCTGAGCTGGCGATCCATATATTTGACACTCATCCTACTTCTGTTGTATCGATAATAATTAGTTGACTTCCATCCCAACCACTTTCAAGCATCAGTTGACATACAAACAACAGACTTATATATAACAGAAAACTCTCTCTCTCTCTCTCTCTCTCTCTCTCTCTCTCTCTCTCTCTCTCTCTCTCTCTCTCTCTCTCTCTCTCTCTCTCTCTCTCTCTCTCTCTCTCTCTCTCTCTCTCTCTCTCTCTCTCTCTCTCTCTCTCTCTCTCTCTCTCCCCGTAAGACACGTCTACACTCCTGTGGTTACGAATTGACAAAGAGTTGTCATGTCAATATGCATAGCTCTCATCATACATTCCATAATTAACCTAGCATCAATACTCATTATGTACGTGCTTCTCGAGATTTGATTGAAGCACCCATGATGCACTAAAGTAAAACACAGTTTGAAAGTCTCTGTAGAAATTGTTCCTTGTCAAGAAGAGATTTTAACTGCTCCATATGCCGTGTAATCGGTAGATGAAATATGCCTTTCACAGATGGTGCACTCGTATGTCACAGTAAACTGAATTTCGTCCAGGAAGAAGTATTTCATTCAGTACATGGAAACGAGATAGTAGCTCTTAAATGGTCTTCGCATATCATAAATACTGTAAAAGAGGAATATGCAACTGAAGGTATGGAAAGCGATTGAGTGGTATGTTCATGGAGGACACGGGAAAAGGGTAAGTGTAGAATGGTAAAGCTACAGGTGGCTATGTAGGTACGGATCAGTACTGTGGTATGTGGACATATTGCAAAAGCTTTGACTGTACATTGTCATTATTGTACAGATAGCATATAGAGTTAGGTGCCTGTCACGTTGGCAGAATGTCATCAATAGCATTGCTGATGGACTTCATCTGTAACAGGGTGTGTTATGACAGTATAAACTAAACATGGACACGCGTCTTTATCCATGACAACTGTTTCGGGTAAGGGCACGGATGTTCATCAAGCTCCGTGAACACAGGGCGTCAAAGCATGAGTATGGAAGGTTTGGAGTCATCTTGTCTTCCTTTGGCTGATGCAATTATTTAAACCGTTTCGAAATTTGAAAACAAAATCTTGCTTCCCACATGCGAGTCCGGCGTGAAGAACGAGGGAGCCAAAGTAAATACAGGTCATACAATCATTTCTATAATCAATGCATTCTCTACTATTGCTATATAATCCATTGAACAATTCCGACAGTATTCTTAATGTACAGTGATGGGAGACAATTTATTTAATCAAGTTTAATGTGCATAAAGTCTTAATTGGTTTTATGCTTTATGTAGCCCATTGTAGTGATTATTGTGTGAACTGTGTTATACTGGAATTATTAAAAAGTATATTTTAGAACACTTTACATGCTGTACATTCAGGACAAGTCTCGTATGATTGAAATGTATTTATGAAACAAGATGAATGAATGTGATGAATTGGAAAAGGTAATTCCGGAGAGGTGTCATTAAACAAATGCCATTACAGCAGTTCTAAAACTACCAATCGGTATTAAGCGACTTCTGTAATCTACTTACTAAAGGTAGCTTCTAGGAAAATACTACCCCATGCTCGTCTCTCTTCCCATCTTGGTAACAAACATGTTTGGCTTTCATATTAATTCCTGGTATGACATTGTGCCCATGTGATTCAATCAATGGCAAACTTTCTTCTTGTGCAACAAAAGCCCAACTGTACTATGAATACGAAAATCAAGACTTTGTTTTGATGATTGTGTTTTAATGTGACATATTTCAAACCACATACAATAAATAATGTGCATATTGATGATATTGATGAATTGTGACAGTGGAACAGCAGTCCTAGTAGTAGCCATATCCAAGACCTGCAACAAAAAGAAGAGCTATTAGAAGAAGAAGTTCCGTACAATGTCATTTCTTACGAGTTGTACTCATATATATATCGCCTCATCCCCACAGATTGGATATGTCACATATGACAAATTAAAGTGGTTACAAAATTACTTTCTTACAATCTGTCAAAGTACCAATGTATACTGGGGGGATTAAGAATATTCTCAGCACAATCATATTCGCATTTACCTTTTCCGAAACCTCCAATTCCTCCGTACAGTCCTCCCATTCCGTGGCCTCCGTAGAGACCTCCAATTCCGTATCCTCCGTACAGACCTCCCATTCCGTGGCCTCCGTATAGACCTCCAATTCCGTAGCCTCCGTAGAGACCTCCAATTCCGTAGCCTCCGTATAGACCTCCCACTCCATAACCTCCGTACAGACCCCCACTCCGTAGCCACCGTACAGACCAGCTTTTCCGTTGAGTCCTGTCATGCCATAGCTCAAAGGCTCAGCAAAGGCAGCCACAGCCAAACAGGCAACAAGGGCGATAATTTTCATCATTGTGGAAGGCTGAAAAGGAGTTTTACATTTTCATTTATTATCAACGTCTACTCACACTTGTTACACCTTTCCTTCAAGAAAATCGGTACTTCTACCTACTCGTCGTCGTTATTTTACATTTCTAACTGTGTTGGTTGAAATGGGACTTGATCTGAGACTTATGCTGCTAGATGTGACCTTGAGTTCATAGATCGTAAAACATCAAACACATTTGGAGGATTCAATCAGTATTGCAAATAGTGATCAGTAAAAGTTCGAAATCACCGAACAGCAATATATACGGACTGCTTCTCATCAAACAGTAACGTGAAGTATAGCCTTTATAGGGACAGGCTAAAAGCTATGTAAAACGCTAAACATCTCATACTTACAGAGTGTCCTGATTAGACGGGAAATACTGGTGTAGAGAGGCAAAAGCAGTGATGGCCAGTACTTCAAAACAAGACGTTTATATATACCTGCATTCGGTCCACACCCGGAATTGATTTATTACAAGTAGATTTTCTAATTCAGCACTAATTGAAATTCCTTTTAAGAATTATTCTAGTTCCGTTTTGCTGTGCCTTCAGGGATTATGTATAATGCAATGTATGTGTGTAGGAGCGGGCTAATGATTGCGGAAGTGATTGCAACACTGACAAATGAGCCGTGACGTAATTATGTCCATATAAGTGGTTGGAGTGTATAAAGATTAGCATTACCAGTGTTATTTTCGATCCAGTCTTATTGGCAATTTCTTTCTATCCCTAATGTGTAAGGAACAATTTTGTCACAATAAACCGGTTATGGGTACTAGAATTATAATATGTATAATAAACTACAGATTGTAATTCATTTCATTTCTGAAATGGTTACTCGATAAGCTATTCATTTTGTAAATCAAAGCCATTCCCAAATCTGCGTACATAGCGGATTGCCTTCCAAAAATATGGTCCCGCCATTCTTCTCTTTCTCATATGTTTGCATTATATCTATGGCTTCATAAAAGGTAATTATTCTCCTTAAATATTTTCTAGAATTCGGTGTGGGTTGGTTCCATGTTGCTGAGCTGGCGATCCATATATTTGACACTCATCCTACTTCTGTTGTATCGATACTGTGGTTTGTGTGAAAACTTGTGTGATTGAATATGAACTGTTTGTATTTATGAGGCCCATCTGCATGTATGTCTCTTAAACAGTGAATATAACGTTACCATGGAAACATTGATTACTGTTTGTGACCTGGTGGATTGAGCGCCATCGTGCCGCTTCCAGACTTGGTATTTACTTTTTCCGATTTAAAAAACTAATTAGTTTGATCAAAAGGTAATTAACCATGATGTATATCGTATATCGGGAGCAGGGCGTATACCAAGGGGAAGGTCGTTATCCCTTTCCTGACATGGAGGATGTACAGCTGGTTCCAGAGGTCGGGACATGCTGTGAACGTACCGTCCATGTAGATAACTGTTGCGGATCGAAGCACTCGCAGCTGTTCATCTGTTGAGAACACGAGCATCTTGTCGTCTTCACCATCGCTGAACAGCAGAAATCTGTTGCCGTCGCATGTGTCCGTCCATGGAGCAGTGAGGTTGACATCGGCTCTGGTCTGAGGAAGCTTAGGGGTGGTGTGGCTTCTATGTCGATAGAGAGCACTCTCAACAGAAGGGAAGCAGGAAGAGTTCCAACAGCCGCTGCATCAAGTTGTGTCACCTCGTCGTTGTAGATGCTGGGCATAGTTGATGTTGGTTCATCCCGTGCTCGCTTTCTCAGGCTGCTCACAAAACGGAGGCGTTGGACATCTACTGGAGGATGGTCATGATCAGTCACATTCCGAATATAGTCGCCGACTGTAGTGCATTTGCCGTTGCACGTTCGTATCGTACATCTCCAATAGGTACAAGTCTGCCGCTGCTTGTTCTTGTAATACAGGTAACCCTGAAAGAGCACCTGAATACTGCCTCGTGAACTGGTGATGTATTCTACTTGTTGAAGGCCTGCCATAATGGTGATCGGAAAGAGCAGTCACCGGTTAATAAATACATTTGGATTAATTATAGTTACAACAGTTATTGCTAGATTTTTCAAGCACGTAAATCTGAGTAGGTCAATTAATTTCTCTTTCAAATGATCACGAAGTTACCTACACAAAGTGTTTATTTTTTAAAGCCATTTACCTGAGTAGGTTAATTACTTCATCTTTTAAGCTACCTCCACAAGATTCAGTTAAATAGCTAATCCCTAATTAGCTGGGGTTAATCCATTCTATCAGATAGGGGAGTAAGGTGTGTTTTCTTTGCTCCTTACCTTCTCCACTGTCTCACAACTGGGAGTCTCGCAACTGGGAGTTCTCGCAAATGGGAGTACACCACTAAAACTATTAACGATTAAAACTAACCTTTGAATACTGTCTCGCTGGTTATATATAACGTAGTCATTGCTGAGTATTGCTGTTGGTGAGCACATAATGAACAAACAAGCACCGGTCGAGAAAAAAGTAATTTTGAGGGGAAAAAATTATACTAAATCACAGCTAGTGCTAACTAATGTTTCGAATGACATACTGAATATATTGAAAATATATCCGTTTAAAATGCATTTTAATCAGCAGGTTGATAAATATGCCATTGATAATTCCACATGATTTAAGTGTCTCATCAAAGTAGTGGTAGGAATAGCAAGAGGCTTCGTTTAATGCGAAGTGTTTACAAATGTTAATTTACCATCAAGCAAGTAAAGTAAATATCAGCGGAGGGTGCATTTGTAGACGACATTGCAATGAAAAAGAACAAATTTATTTGGTTCCCATATTACTGTAAGACAGGGAAGGCCTAGAGGATAACGGTACTACCGTTCAGTCCGGAGAATGGGCTCCCTTAGGCGTGCAAGAATCCTGTGATCAAGGGTTTCAATAGCAGATTATTAGTCCGTCGTCAACATATCGCAGTATGTGTTACGAAAGTATTGACGGTTTACGGACTATAAAACTTTGCCCTATCTTTCCACGTCGTCATATGATTGAAATGGTATTTATCGTAACTCTTCAAAGTGACTTGAAACCTAACTCACGGATTTGTATTTGCAAGGCACTAGACTCAAAACTACTACACTATTCATCTCACAATGGCAGTATTATACAACTTTTTGGATGAACAAGATGTCTATAGAAACAGCCTAAAATATTTCTTTATTTGGTACAATTTCGATGGCACATAGATATATAAAACTATGGAGACATGGGTGCTGGGTGATTAGGATTTCCTAATAACAGAATAACGTTATGGTGTAACAGATGAACAGTTAACAGTGAGCTGGTGGCAGTAAGTAGCGGACTGTCTTTTTACCGACAACAGTAGATGAGACCAGGAATCTGTCCGTGCTCCACGTCTGTACTGTTCTTGCTCTTTGACGACGAATAAAACGTCCAACAGACATCATCTTCCACGCAGGTAGAGCGGCCCTTGCACCCTCTTCTAGAATCAGGTCCGCAAACATTCAGTAGAATCGTATACTTCAAATCCTTGGACAGTTGCAGGGGGTTCGCAAAAAGCACTTCGATGTAGTATTCTTTGGCACTAACCAAAACTGTTTTCTCCACATTAGATCCATCCAATACATTACCGCCTTTGAAAAATGTACGGGATAGATAATCTTGTCGTAGATCCTCTTCAACACTGCATTCGACAGAATATGATATGACGTCGTCTGCGTCTCGGGCTGGGAAAGCTCCATATAGCATTACCCCAAGTAGTTCTACCGGTCTGTCACACGAGAATGATATGGCGTCACACCGTTTGCTATTGAATGTCCACGAAAGTGATTCTTCTGTCGTCAGAAACCGGTTTACTCTGGTTGGGGGTTGTTTACGAGGCCGCGCTGACAGACAAGAGGCAGAGTCATCAATGTCCATTTTAGTGGCAAAGAACGGTCGTAGCAGACTAAGCCAGTCTTTATCTAATATCCCAATGCACTTTTCAAACGACTTCAGTCCAATGAGTGGGAATCGCACGTAGCTGATAGAATCTTGTAACACATCGTATTTTGATTCAGGAGTTATCTCCCTTCCCTGCCTCACGCATTCTGCCCCTGCCCACCAGAGGACAGCACAGAACACGCTCATTTCGTCTGCTCGCACCTCGTCTGATTTGAATATTCTGTTTGGGTGATTAGGATTTCCTAATAACAGAATAACGTTATGGTGTAACAGATGAACAGTTAACAGTGAGCTGGTGGCAGTAAGTAGCGGACTGTCTTTTACCGACAACAGTAGATGAGACCAGGAATCTGTCCGTGCTCCACGTCTGTACTGTTCTTGCTCTTTGACGACGAATAAAACGTCCAACAGACATCATCTTCCACGCAGGTAGAGCGGCCCTTGCACCTCTCTTCTAGAATCAGGTCCGCAAACATTCAGTAGAATCGTATACTTCAAATCCTTGACAGTTGCAGGGGTTCGCAAAAAGCACTTCGATGTAGTATTCTTTGGCACTAACCAAAACTGTTTTCTCCACATTAGATCCATCCAATACATTACCGCCTTTGAAAAATGTACGGGATAGATAATCTTGTCGTAGATCCTCTTCAACACTGCATTCGACAGAATATGATATGACGTCGTCTGCGTCTCGGCCTGGGAAAGCTCCATATAGCATTACCCCAAGTAGTTCTACCGGTCTGTCACACGAGAATGATATGGCGTCACACCGTTTGCTATTGAATGTCCACGAAAGTGATTCTTCTGTCGTCAGAAACCGGTTTACTCTGGTTGGGGGTTGTTTACGAGGCCGCGCTGACAGACAAGAGGCAGAGTCATCAATGTCCATTTTAGTGGCAAAGAACGGTCGTAGCAGACTAAGCCAGTCTTTATCTAATATCCCAATGCACTTTTCAAACGACTTCAGTCCAATGAGTGGGAATCGCACGTAGCTGATAGAATCTTGTAACACATCGTATTTTGATTCAGGAGTTATCTCCCTTCCCTGCCTCACGCATTCTGCCCCTGCCCACCAGAGGACAGCACAGAACACGCTCATTTCGTCTGCTCGCACCTCGTCTGATTTGAATATTCTGTTCAGACAATGTCTTGATATTTCTTTAAAACTTGAAGATTTGAAGACGTCCAATGCGTTGACAGTGATGACCCTCAGTGCTGCCTCAGCAAGGCCTTCCTCGCTGTAGACATGCGCATGCTCTAAGATGTCACATGCATTATCTGCATTGAGGGCGGAGTCTAAAAACCTCACACATTTCTCACTAAGAGATTTCACGGAGTACTTCTTTGCAGCATACAGCAGCCCAGAAACGTTGTCTGTGGTCAGTTCCACGCAGTTACTGTACAGGTACCTGGAAGGCCAAAAGAGCAGTGTATACTCTCACCACGGACATGCTGGAACATACTACAGCTTAATGTATATGACGAGGATCACTATAACGTATCCAAAATCATAGCGATTTTAGGACTATGACTTATAAAAGACCTACTGGGTAAATTACTGGGGAATATCGCGGCATGTTAGCTAAATAGTCGAGGAAAAGGCGGGTGTAAGATCCTCACTACTTTGGTAAAAGCCCACGTGCCGGGATATGGTGTTGACAAACCGTGAAACATAATCGGAGCTAACCACTATCCTACCCATGATCATAGCTTCTCGAGTTTCGAAGGGATGTATGTAAAGGAAACTTCGAATATGTATTAACTGTTTTTAGACTAGAAAAGGCTAGTCAAGTAATGTGGCATTACGGGGATTTATTCTGTTATATTCCAGCCATACAAAGCAGAGATACCATGAATGAAAATAACTCACTTTACCAATGTTGAGAGTCGAACCTAGGTTTCAGGCGTGACAAGCAGTCACCTTAACACTTGGTGCCGTCAACAACAAACATCGTCTGTATTGGTAGTAAACTATATCCTGCGAGGCAACTGTCTAAAACATCCTCGTTTCTATTTTACAGAGAACGGAGTGTACGTGAGTTGGGTTCAACTCGCGGTATATCAGTTTTAGTCCCAGAAACTAGTATAATTCACAGATTGGTAGTGACGTCTTACCGTCTTAGTGTATGCTACAAATCTCCGTTTGGTAATAGTCATCCTATTAACAATATTACTATTAGTTGCAGCTTCAGTTGGTCTCGGTATATTCAGTCCAAGAGAAGCAGAGCACAATGAAACGTGAAACGTAAACTTTTATTACTCTACTATTCGTTGTCACAAGAAAGATCAGTTCAGAAAAAAATGACTACCAGTGTTAAAACGGGTATGAAGTGAGTGAGTTTAGTTTTACGCCGCTTTTTGCAATATTACAGCAATATAAAGGCGGGGAACGCCAGAAATGGGCTTCACACATTGTACCAAATGGGGAATAGAACCCAGGTCTTTGGCTGACGGGACAATGCTTTAACAATTAGGCTACCCCACCGTCCGAGCGGGTTTGGAACCACACTTTAACACCCATATACACACAAGACATTCCAAACCCGGTTCTCTTCAATGGTTACTTCCACCCTTACAATGTTTATTGTCATCTTACACCTTGCCCTTCCTTTTTCTTATCCACCACTTGATACTACTTTGCTAAATGACATCATACCTTAGAAAACTGTGAAACACCAGTGTGTCAATCTCTGGGATGTCAACCTCATCTTTCTCGGCTAGGGGTCCATAAAACATGGACAAAAACACAGAACTTCTGCTGACCAGAATGAACCTATGCGCCGTGATTATCTCCCTATAAACTCCAACTCGAAAAATGACATCACAAGCAATCTTGCGTGTCAACATCGCCAAATTGGTCTCGGCGAAGTCGGTGGCAGACTGCCAGTCTGGTGTGTCACTTGACATGCGGGGCTCCTCCATAGCTGGATCAATCTGAAAACCAAACACACCGGTCATTACCAACTGTGGTTACCAGTAGTGAGTGAGTGACTGACTGACTGACTGACTAATTTTTAGTTTTACACCGCACTCAGCAATATTCCAGTTATACACAGCCGTTGAGAACATATGAGTCATTGTAATTCTATACTACCATCAATGGAGCCGCATTGGTAATGTAATTCAGGTACATTATCACACATATGAATGTCCTGAATAATTACTGGTTGGCCATTGTGTGCTTACATCTGCACTATTGTTATGAACAGTTCAACAGTATGAACGTCAATGTAGATACGTTAATTCTATAACCTACATTGTATTGACATATGTTGATCTGGTGAAACAGAGTGATGCTCATTGGAAGCTTACACAAAACTGTAGCTATAAGGCACCTAGTTTAGAAAGTAAGCCAGTGTAGATTCAACAGCCTTTACTTTGACAGTGTAACAGAAATGAATAAACCTTTGCATTCATTGGCCCGTGAGAAGCTGACATATTTCCAATGCCACCATGGTGGGTGAGTGAGTCACTGTGAGTGAGTGAGATGGGTTTACCGTTGCTTTTACCTATAATATAAACTGCCACGTTGGTACAAAATATGAAACCCGGTAAACCCAATAACACAACCATGTACCCACTGACCGAGGCCATTGTTAATACAACAAACACTAGATGACTTCACATTCATCAAATCTTATATCGCTAAATAAGACAACTGCATTCAGTTTGTATTGATGATTATAAAGTATTACATGACACTGTGTGGGCTTTCTTTAACAGATGGAAAATGACTGATGCGGCGAACAGAAACAATTATTCATTCAGTCTGTGTAGGCTTAGCCTTCTGTAGCTACATTAACCAGCACGCATACAGAATACCCTGACTGTCATCTATAACTAGTACCGTCATCTATACAGGACAGTTCAGTTAATGACCGTTATATTTGTATAGTTATTATCTAACTACACTATCTATCGATGAGAGAAAAGGAGTATTTCTGTTATATCAGGGCGTGTTATTGATATGGAAAGCCCAAAATGCCTCACGACATGCTTGCTGTTAAACAGCCTAAGTTTAATCTACTCTCTCTCTCTCTCTCTGTGTGTGTGTGTGTGTGTGTGTGTGTGTGTGTGTGTGTGTGTGTCCTAAGATAATAGATGTGGCGTGAACATCATGTAATCATCATTAGCATCAGTTCAAATACAAAAGAAAAGCAAAAAATATTTATGCGACAGTCATCTGTGATATCGTACCATTCACTCCCCCCCTCTCTCTCTCTCTCTCCCTCTCCCCAGAGAGAGAGAGGGATACACACAACCACATAGACACAATTCCCACACTAACCTCTATAATTCTCGTGTGTAACCCAAATCCTCGCAGTTCGATCGCCTTCTGTCTTCATCGCTTATCAACGGAGACCTGGCTGCGAATAAACTGTGCGTTACTACATGTACTGCTTCTACTTCCTACTATAAAGGTCAAGGCTGCTTGCATCAGCCAAACCGGTATGTAGGGAACCGAAACCGGTTTCTTTACACTCAATCGTTTGGGATGGTCGCAAGTCAAACCGGTTTCAATGATGACACAAGCAGCGCTTGAAATATCAGTGAAGACTTGCATCTGACAGGTTTAACCTGTCTGCGGACACGTCCCGCTAGTGTCAGCTTAGTCTATCCTAGACAGTTGCGTCATGCATCTGGGATGTAGGGAACGTCACGAATGTACATGACATCGTACACGGACGATGTAAGATAGTTTTGTATTGGGTTTTACATTTTTTTTAATTTAAATAATTATTTATTCAGCATTGGTAACCACGGATTTACAAATAAACCATACAAGTCCACTTTATAATTTCTATTGCAAATCTAACATTAGTCTTTCTAGATACTTCAACTTTTCCTTTGAATATTTATATATTTTCAGAGCATATTTCAAATCTCTAAGGAAATGCTTCTTAGAAGCTTTGATATCGGTATAGTTAGACGTATACATTAACTATTTTAAATGCATATTTAAAAACTCAAATGTTGGGTCAAAGTAATCTGCTGAACCGAAAAAGAGTGTTTCCACAGAAAATAGTTGCTGTGAATAATTAGAAACTTTACATCATCATTAATCATTGAAGTAACATGTTTACATTTTTATAAATAGTGGGAAACATCCACCAAAGTTTTACAGTCATCACAATCTGGTGATTCACTTAAGTGGAGTTTAAACAACCATTTCTTTCTTTTAACTTATTGGATAAAGGGAGGGTCGCAAGAAGACCATACAATTTGCTAGAATGTGATGAATCATTAAATGTATATGGTAAGGTGGCTTTGTTATCCACAATCATTGAATCAAAGTGCCTAGACTTCATCTTATCATTCATAATCTTTCCCTGTAACTTTGGAGGTGTGTTTAACAAAAACTCAATATTTTTGTTGCTATATTTATAAAACATATTGCTCCCTATTGCCCTTTGAACAGCTCTTTTGATATTATTAAAATATCTATTGTTTATATTCAAATTATGTATCTGCTGTAACTCTAGTCTAGTTCTTAACCGTCCACTTTCATCAAGCAAATCTCCAACATATACGATGCAAGCTTTTACCAATTCGTCGTCATAATTAAAGATACAGCATTAGTATTACATGAAAATGATAACATAATGGTTGTTTAGGGATGTCTAGTACACAACATACTCCACATAGTACTGTTTTCTAGGGATGTTATACAACATAGAGATGGTTGTTTAGGGATGTCTAGTACACAACATACTCCACATAGTACTGTTTTCTAGGGATGTCTATTATACAAGACAGGGCTGGTTGTTTAGGGATGTCTAGTACACAACATACTCCACATAGTACTGTTTTCTAGGGATGTCTATTATACAACACAGAGCTGGTTGTTTAGGGATGTCTAGTACACAACATACTCCACATAGTACTGTTTTCTATACAACAGGATGTTAGTACACAACATACAACACAATGTTATACAACAGAGCTGGTTGTTTAGGGATGTCTAGTACACAACATACTCCACATAGTACTGTTTTCTAGGGATGTTATACAACATAGAGCTGGTTGTTTAGGGATGTCTAGTACACAACATACTCCACATAGTACTGTTTTCTAGGGATGTTATACAACACAGAGCTGTTTTCTAGGGATGTTATACAACATAGAGTTTTGGGGATGTTTGTTTAGCTGGTTGTTTAGGGATGTCTAGTACACAACATACCCACATAGTACTGTTTTCTAGGGATGTTATATAACATAGAGCTGGTTGTTTAGGGATGTCTAGTACACAACATACCCACATAGTATTGTTTTCTAGGATGTTATATAACATAGAGCTGGTTGTTTAGGGATGTCTAGTACACAACATACTCCACATAGTACTGTTTTCTAGGATGTTATACAACATAGAGCTGGTTGTTTAGGGATGTCTAGTACACAACATACTCCACATAGTACTGTTTTCTAGGGATGTTATACAACACAGAGCTGGTTGTTTAGGGATGTCTAGTACACAACATACTCCACATAGTACTGTTTTCTAGGGATGTTATACAACATAGAGCTGGTTGTTTAGGGATGTCTAGTACACAACATACTCCACATAGTACTGTTTTCTAGGGATGTTATATAACATAGAGCTGGTTGTTTAGGGATGTCTAGTACACAACATACTCCACATAGTACTGTTTTCTAGGGATGTTATACAACATAGAGCTGGTTGTTTAGGGATGTCTAGTACACAACATACTCCACATAGTACTGTTTTCTAGGGATGTTATATAACATAGAGCTGGTTGTTTAGGGATGTCTAGTACACAACATACTCCACATAGTACTGTTTTCTAGGGATGTTATACAACCTAGAGCTGGTTGTTTAGGTTGTTTGAAGTGTATTTTACAGCATGGAGCTGGTTGATAAAGGTTTGTTTATACGATGTAGAGCTGGTTGTTCAGGGGTGTTTATTACACAACACAGAGTCGGCTGTTTTATGTTTAGTATACAGCATATAGCTGGTTGTTGTCTCTAATGCAATATAGATATGTTTGTTCAGGTGACTTAATTATACAACATAGCAACTCGTTAAGAAGTGTTTACAAAACAACATGAACCTAGTTGTTGACAGGTGCTTATTATACAACATAGCAACTCGTTAAGAAGTGTTTACAAAACAACATGAACCTAGGTGTTGACAGGTGCCTATTCTACAACATAGAGCTGGTTGATCATGTTTATTATTGACAAGTTTGCATGTGACAGGTCCTGAAAGTTTATTAAATGACCATTGAAACTCTCGTGAAAATGGTGAAAATGAACTGTGCACCCACTCCCACTTGACTTCAGGTCAATATCAGGCGCCCTACGGATGTATTATGTTGTTATATCTTATATCGTTGCAACTTTGTGAAAGCATGCTTGCTAATTCCTGAAATATATATCCCCAAATTACTTATCCATTTAGCATAACAATAACAGGAGCAATTTTAATAACAAATAAGTTCTCAATAATCTATGGACATCGAGGCTAGCCTTACAGGCTTGTTTATTATACAACATCGAGATGGTACATGTAGTTGTGTGTGTGTGTGTGTGTGTGTGTGTGTGTGTGTGTGTGTGTGTGTGTGTGTGTGTGTGTGTGTGTGTGTGTGTGTGTGTGTGTGTGTGTGTGTGTGTGTGTGTGTGTGTAGGGGGTGATAGAGAGGGCGTACGAGGTGATCGGGGATGGAGCTGAAGGTGTGTGTGGTGGTGGGGTAGGGGATGACGAGAGGGTACGAGTATGGGATTTGGGTGTAAATAAGGGGCTAGAGGCGACCTAGGATGGGGCTGAAGATGACCTGGGGTGTAGCAAAGAGGGCTAGTGACTTGGACTGTCCGTAGAGAGGAAATGACAACTTTGTTTTTTAACTGAACACGTGGTTATCGTGAATTTTATACACTGCTGAACTGCTACTGCACTCGCACTCAGTCTACAGCATGGAGCGTTGCTCCATTATCCTCCATTGTTTCCTAAAACCAGTATTTCCAGGTCACTTGACGCAGTTCATGATAGTGCACAACACATGATAGTGTAGAACACATGATAGTGCACAACAAATGATAGTGTAGAACACATGATAGTGCACAACACATGATAGTGTAGAACAAAGAGCAACAGTAACGAGACAGTCGAGACAAAATAACTAAAGCGCCTGTAAAATCATCCAAATCTGTCCACATCGCACGAATTAGTTGCTGATTAACAAAGGTTTTTTAGGCTGTATAAACTCTCTCTCTCACTCTCTGTGTGTGTGTGTGTGTGTGTGTGTGTGTGTGTGTGTGTGTGTGTGTGTGTGTGTGTGTGTGTGTGTGTATGTGAACAGTGTATCGTGTGACTGTGTGTGTGTGTGTGTTCCGTTTACAGCATAGCTATCGTGTCACTTCTTTCCGTTTACAGCATATTACACACTGAGTATATTCTGTCACCGCCATCGTAGGACATTACCTGCATTGTTTACAAACGGCGTAATTATCAAAACGAAATTATTATCGTTTCCTATCACACAACAGGGGGTATTTTTGTTCATTATGCTGGAACTTATTCGGGTTATTTGTTTTGTTAACCACTATCGCATTCTTGACAGGCGACCAGGCGGGAGGGGAAGTATGGCTCAAATCAACCTATTACAGGAAGGGAAGTCATTTTGCCCTGACCAGATGCCATGGTCGGGCAATGTCTGTGACGTTCGTGCTGTCATGTCGGCTTCAAATTAGCTTAGTTCCGTTCAAGAACGTGACAACAATTGTCCAGTTTGGTTTGACACGAGAAGAAAAATACGAGATCGCGTTGGATTTAATCTGAATCTAGCGATATTACACGTGGTCGCCAGGAGGGGTAGATACACTAGTGGAACAGTTGCAGCACTTTGCTCATTTTGTCCACTTGTAACAAGAGTGGAAACATCAAAACCAGGGCTTCTCGCAGATAGTATTGTACACGTGTTTGAAAGAACATGCTTCATTGTATTTCAAAGGATGTGAAATGTAGACTGAATATTGTTTAAATATTAAACCGAGGACGCAGTTCTACTGTCTCTTATATTTCTAGTTCATGAAGTGGAATGGATTTAGTGAACTGAACGTTTAGCAGATCATCGATACTGATAAATGTCTTGCCCGAATTTCTTTGCCTTTACCAATCCCGATGAAACTGCATGAATAAATCGATCAGATCACTGAGGATGGGATGACAATCGGTTTCCGCTGGAATGCCTATTTCGCGCAAAAATGTCCTATCACCAAATTTCGTATAGATATTATTTATAACGCCTTACTACTTGCCAGTGAAACAATTTGATTAATACTGGGATGTGTTCATTCATTTGTGCTTTACATGCCAATTTGATGTCAATCATTGTCACGTGCCCATTGCATGTCAGACTGGAAGTCGAAGGCTAGACCTGCACAAGTCTCTAAGGTAAAAATTAATAGTTTAAATGATAATTTCTAAAAAATGATAAATAACAGACTCGGTCCTCAGTGTACTGTCCGCTTAACTAGACTTGCCTCTGTTGAGGGTAGGATTACTATACATCCATGGGCTCAGCATACAGTACAGTCTTGCAGCAAGGCTCGCCAAAGGCCTGCATCATATCTGGCTCTCAGTCCACCTTCCAACCTCATTGAGCTTGCTGTAATGTGACTGTTCGAAGTGACGTAGGACCTTGTTCCCTCCCTCCCTCCCTCATTTTGCCAAACATGATTTAGGATTACATTCTTACCACTACCAACATATTTAATTCTATACAACATGATGTGTAATCAATGTTAATCATTTCGTTCTGCCATTTTTCACTTGTATTGTTTGGTAATTGTAGATTGTTCGTATCCTTTTGTTTGTAATACCTATACTTGTACCCGAATCTAGACCTTCATGGGCGTTACAAGAATAACAACTATTAGAAAAGTATGGTTTTGGATATGTATGGAAAAAAACAAATAATTTTTGACTTCATCTTTTATAGGAACTTTTAGAATTAGATGTATTGATATAGATACACAAACTTGGTTGAGACACGTATTCATTCTTATCCTAACCCTGAATGTATATTGTGAGTGAGTGAGTGAGTGAGTGGGGTTTTACGCCGCTGGTAGCAATATTCCAGCAATATCACGGCGGGGGACACCAAAATGGGCTTCACATGTACCCATGTGGGGAATCGAACCCGGGTCTTCGGCGTGACGAGCGAACGCTTTAACCAATAGGCTACCCCACCGCCCCCAGAATATCGATATCACGTGTGTTTGGAATGTCCTTTTTACTGTGATTTTAGACATACAGTTTTGCCTGAGTTCTATTGTACTCATCCTTATTATGATAAATTTGTATTACTTTGCACATCATAGGATTTAGGTATTTTAATTGATTAGCGAAGTTTTTGTTTCTCGCATTTAAACAACGTAACAAATTTGTTAAAACTTGTAAGTGTATATTTATTGACCTACAGTCTTATGGCGCTCCAGATTTCCATGATATGACTTATGCAACTGCATTATGGGCCTGTGGCCCCTTTATTGAATAAATCAATTATTAGATCACTACTTAAACAAAAGCAAAAAGAAAACCCTTTTTTCATATTGGGGACATCAATTCTACAGTGGTGGTTTCTATTGCCGCAATTATTATGTGAATCTCGGTATATTACTTTATTATGTCTGCCCTGGTGGCTTTCGCCAAAAGACCTACATCTGTTCGGTCCCCATTCTATCTGAAATAGTGTTGAAAGAGGTGAAAAAACAACCATATTCACTCACTCATTCATGAGGATTTATTAAGTGTCTATGTAATACCCAACTTAAGATATACATTATCGAAAAAACGTGTTTGAAAAACATGTCAACAGTTAACAGTTTTATTTCAACGTGGTGTATTTCTTTTTTCCATTTTAAATACGCTCTAATATTGCAGCATATGTCTCATATTCCTGAAGCCCCCCGACACTTTATCCACATATCGCCCACTGCACCTGTTAATGTTTACTGATATTTAATGATCGTGTCAGATTTATCAGAAAGGGCAGCTGGTTTGTCACTTAACACACATCAAACGTTTAGGTTCTTGCAGTTTTTATGTAAATATTGCAATATCAAATACCCAGTAGAGTCGACACATCTGCTTCTCGGCGTATTAACAGTGGTATGTGTGCTTACCTTGTTGAAACGTGTAGATCGGCCATATTGGTGGCCAGGATTGGAGATTACATAGATCAGCATCGTTACGTTTCATCGTTAGTTGCAAATCATGTTAGCGAAATATGAAGGAACGCTAATGTGTATGTATGGGTATACTAGTACACAATTTGTGGCCAAAATGGATCCGTTAATATCCCCGTGCAATATAGAGACAGATTTGTCATTCACGGCATTGACAACTGGTGCCTTCGTCACTTTCGGTCACTCCGGTGGCTCCTTCCTTCGTGCCTTCATGTCATTTCTGCATTGGGCACTGGCTCCTTCGTGTCATTCCGGGCACTGGCTCCATTCGGGCACTTCATGTCATTCACTGGTGCATTCATGTCATTTCCTGCATTGGTGCCTTCATGTCATTCCGAGCACTGGTTAATTCGTGTTATTCCGGGTACTTGTTCCTTTGTGTTATTCCGGACACTGGTTCCTTCGTGTCATTCCGGTCATTGGTTCCTTCGTGTCATTCCGGGCACTGGCTCCATGTCATTCCAGGCACTGGTTCCTTCGTGTCATTTCCTGCACTTGTTGCTTCGTGTCATTCCGGTCATTGGCTCCTTCGTGTCATTCCGGACACTGGCTCCTTCGTGTCATTCCGGACACTGGCTCCTTCGTGTCATTGGCTCCTTCGTGTCATTCCGGACACTGGTTCCTCCTTCGTGTCATTCCGGTGCGGACACTGGTTCCTTCGTGTCATTTCCTGCACTGGCTCCCTCGTGTCATTCGGCACTGGCTCCTTCTGGTGTCATTCCGGACACTGGTTGCTCCTTCGTGTCATTCCGGTCATTCGGAGTGGCTCCTCCTTCGTGTCATTTTCCGGGCACTGGTTCCTTCGTTTCATTCCGGGCACTGGCTCCGTGTCATTCCAGGCACTAGTTCCTTCGTGTCATTCGGAGCACTGGTTCCTTCGTGTCATTCTGTGCGCTGATAGAACTGTCAGATATTGCAATGTAATCATCTTTGCAACGATTGCCGACCACCAGGTAGCGTGAGTATAGACTAAGTATAGGTAGTGTGGTGAATCAACATGGCCGAGCAAGCGAGCAAAGTGAGTAGAATGAACACCAAGTTGTCAACATATAGCTGTTGCAATTACCAGTAGTTTTGGATATATGCCAAGAGTCGCTGAGGATATGATAGGACATCAACTGTTTAGAATACAAATTTCTATGATTAGGAAAATGAAGGTTTAAACATTGATATTGTGACTACAAAGCATACAACAACAAACTTAGATGGGATTAAAGACTCTTCATACCAGATATTACAGACACTGATGGAGAAAGCGTTACTATTGTTAGGCTGACAACACGTACAGCCCGCCCACAGCCCGCCCACAGCCCGCCCACACCTGGTAACGACGTGCACGTGTGTGTGTTGAGTTACGGTTGTCGAGTAAGTGATGGACCTAGATATATGAAGCCTCATCGAAATATCTCCTGTCTTACCTGCTTAGTGTTTTTCTGATTAAGTGGAAATAATTGTCGTGGATTTTCACATGCGATACTTATGCTTGAGTGATGAGTGTCGAACGCGACTGGTGTGTCGTTCACATTTGGCGAGTCGAACATAGTAGGCAATCGGGTAGACTAACAACTAGTCTCTGAAATGAACATATTTTACAGAAAGAAATATATATATATAATGAAAAGAGCCCTGAGACTTTCTTCATTGGAATCTAGACTTGCCATATTTTCTAGACTTGCGTGGGATCTCTTGGATATATTTGCTTCAGGGTCTGCTCAAAGGCTGTACTGAATGCTGAGCCCATGGATGTATAGTAATTCTATTCTTCGAGGAGGCAAGTCTAGATACAGTTTGTTACATATATTTGTTTAGAAATTATCATTTAGACTACCAATTTTTTCGATAGAGACTTGTGCAAGTGTAGGAATCGGACTCACTTTGGAATCAGATACTGGTGTTGGCAGTACACAGAGGGAGCGGTCTGTGGGACCAGGACAAGATGGGACTTTATCAAGTTTCATCCCGCACTTTCAACAGATGGTAGAGTCGTCTCACAGATGGTGGATTTCGGAGAAAATCGGTCATTTATTTGCGAGAGTCGAGCATAATACTTCTGTAAACCAGTGGGAGACGTATTTACGAAATATCAGACTAGCACCAACTTTCCCTTGACCGCAACCGTCTCAAAGTAGGAAGACATCTCTTTATGTCCACATCTGGTCTCAGCAGCGGCTTGTCCATGTTGTGTTGGGTCAACCTCTTGGATGTAAGGCTTCACTACAGTATACTCATTTCAGAGCAATGCTAGAACATCTCAATCTGATCTTGACCTCACAGGTGTTTTGCTTGGGGCGGCGTGTCTTATACCAAACATAGCACACGAACCTTGGACGTGGGACTCGGTATTGACATGATCATTGGGCAAGGTGCTAACCACTCGGATGGGACTGTAAGTCTCCCATGGATCACCAGCTGGGGTTCCTTGCTGTGTTTATGCAAACAGGGAATATTTATGTGTGCTGGTGTAATGTTTCTCCTTCATCCCTGGCTGTGGGAAAGTTGTTGGGAGAGGTTGGTGACTTGGACCTGTGTGAACATCTGAAGGAACCAGACCACTCGTTGACAACCCCATATGGTAGGACACATGAAATCAGTAACACTATCATGAATCAAACAACAGGCATATAGTTCTCAGAGCTGTCTTTACATCAGCACCCAGTGTCAGAAGTGTTTAAGTATCCGAAAATTTCAGTGTTATATAAATATTGCAAATGTTGTCTCATGGTACATTTGATTTCAATCTCTGGACTCGGTGACTGGTCTAAAATGTGGATCGCAGTTCATGACATCATCGACTCGGTTATGATGTAGCTATATTGATTTATTCTGTCAGTTCTCCCCTGTTCTTAACGTACTCAGTAGAAGGTCTGACAACAAACTCTTTATGCAAATTCTGTGAGTGGCATGGCTACCAAACTGGCAAGACACGATTATCTTTTTGCGAACACATCATGTCATCACGGTTTTCAGGGACCCATATAGGTCTCTCCGCTTGTTTGCCTTTTACGCCCAAAGAATCAGTTACAGCAGAAATCCAGACTGAATATTTGCTGGCGTTGACGTTTAATACTTGAATGTTGACGTCCTGGAAAACACGTCCGTGCCTTTACGAACTAACGAATATACACAACAAAAACCGGGGCATGTGATTCCGAATGGTAATCTATTATTCTCTGGTACACAATATTTAGTAATTATTTGCCCCAGTGTTTCCTCTAACCCTGGTACACGTCCACACCCGATCACCATTTCCAAATGTTAGAGGGTCATACCTTCAACTCCAGTATTGTTATTGCCATCTTACTGTTGCGATTAGCCTTGCTCCAAGGCTGTACAGAATGTTGAGCCCATGGGTACACTGTAATTCTATCCTCTAGGGAGGCAAGTCTAGATAAGCAGACAGTGCATCAGTCTGTTAGAGGAATAGTTATAGTTTTTAGAAATTATCATTTATACTATTAATTATTATCTTAGAGACTTGCGCAAGTCTATGTAGCCATCTACCATATATTATCTATGTGCAGTACCGGGAAGAAATATCCCGCCTTGTGTAGTCCATTACCCTCGTGTATTTTCACGCCAGTGTTATTCTTATTGGATTTCTTGTCAAAAAACACAACCATCGCCCTTCTCCCGGGACAAGTGTGTAGACTCGCCACAGAAGACGGACTCTGTTACACCGGATATCCACCTTCCTGGTGAATACTGATGGAAACGTATATACATACACATGGATATCACTTCGTGACCACGGGAGTGAGTGAGTATGATTTTACGCCACTTTTAGCAATATTCCAGCAATATTACGGCGACACCAGAAATGGGCTTCACACATTGTACCCATGTGGGGAATCGAACCCGGGTCTTCAGCGTGACGAGCGGACGCTTTAACCATTAGGCTACCCCACCGCCCCCGTGACCATTGGAAATACCACTATGATGTCATAGTAGAATGCATGTGTATGTAGTATTCGTTGGCGTCGTTCAAAGTAACAGTTTCTTGGTTTACTTTTCATATTCCTATGATATCGTCATATCTGATGTAACGTTCTTCCTTCATACGCAATCAAGAATATCAGTAACGCATATTTTTCCCGTGACTCATATAAGTCAACATAGGCCCTGAGAAGTCGCCTATCACTTCTGGCATCAGTAACCGTTTTTCCCGACTATCGTTGGGCTAGCCTTTAAGTACTTCAGTCATTCCACACCATCTAAACACAGCACATCCTGACACCTACTCTTTCACAGTGGAATATATTCAGTATTTAACACTTACCTGTTCATTAACCTAGTATCGCCTGTGTTTGTCTTCCGTATCTGTTACCGTATAATGAGCTGCCAAATACCACAGCGAATAGCCAGCTACCTCTTCACTGTCAGACAGCCGCCTTCACGTGATGGAGACCCGTCCATGTGAACAGGGCAGATATGGGTGTTTCCGTTCATTTCTAGGAGCGATGGGGTAGCCTAGAGGTTAAAGCGTTCACTTGTCACGCCGAAGACACGAGTTCGATTCCCCACATGTGTACAATGTGTGAAGCCCATTTCTGGTGTCCCCCGCCGTGATGTTGCTAGAATATTCCTAAAGGCGGCGTAAAACTAAACTCACTCGTTCATTTCTTTTTAATGTTGTATTTAATGTTTTAACCTTGTCAAAATATTAGACATATATTTTCAATAAAGCATTTTCAGAAGAGGTTTGTCAATTGGATAATCCATAACAGTCCCGAAACTGGTAACCCATCTTTTAATCCATAATTTTTTATCACATGACATTTTATACTAAGTATAGTTTACTTTTTAAGTGCTGATGCAGGATTACATTCATATGTGTTTCATATGATACATGGTGTATCATCACGTATACTCTACACGGTGTATCATCATGTATACTCTACACGGTGTATCATCATGTATACTCTACACGGTGTATCATCATGTATACTCTACACGGTGTATCATCACGTATACTCTACACGGTGTATCATCACGTATACTCTACACGGTGTATCATCACGTATACTCTACACGGTGTATCATCACGTATACTCTACACGGTGTATCATCACGTATACTCTACACGGTGTATCATCACGTATACTCTACACGGTGTATCATCACGTATACTCTACACGGTGTATCATCACGTATACTCTACACGGTGTATCATCACGTATACTCTACACGGTGTATCATCACGTATACTCTACACGGTGTATCATCACGTATACTCTACACGGTGTATCATCACGTATACTCTACACGGTGTATCATCACGTATACTCTACACGGTGTATCATCACGTATACTCTACACGGTGTATCATCACGTATACTCTACACGGTGTATCATCACGTATACTCTACACGGTGTATCATCACGTATACTCTACACGGTGTATCATCACGTATACTCTACACGGTGTATCATCACGTATACTGTACAAACCCTGTGTGACACTGTGCTACTCACTTAACCATTTATGAAGTATGTATATACCAAGTATATACCGTGTATATGTAGTCGATACAATAAACCTCACCTTATGCATATATACCTAATATGACATTTAACACTGGCCAAGGGACCCCCCTGATATATTCTTTGTGCGGAACGAGCTGTGATATTTGCTTTGTCTGATACTGAAAAGTGTGTTTAAAGTCAACACCTAGTACATATGTAACTGGGAGGATATGCCAAACATATTTAGGGCTCACAAAACATTATATTTCAGAACATCCAATGAGGAGTGAACGAGAATTAATTATTTTATTCCTTCTTTTCCTGCAATAGAGTTTTTAACTTTCTATTTTCGCAGCACCATAGCCTGTCATTCAGACCCTGAAACAAATATATCAGAGAAAGCCCATGCAAGTCTAGAATATGGGGCAAGTCTAGATTTCCACTGCCTGAAAATGAAGAAAGTCTCTAGGCTCCTTTTCATTGCATTTTCTTTATTATGAACTGTTTTTTCTGTAAAATATGTTCACTTCAGAGACTAGTTGTTAGTCTAGCAGCATCATCAACCTATGATTGGCCCCAACACCGATCATCTGGGACTTTTCCCCCTGCATCAAACTGTCACTTCGCGGAATAATAATGTTCAAAGATGAGTTAACTCCCTTACACGAAACACTTTAACATGGTATACCATCCATGCAGGTTTACCACATGTTCCCGCGAGCTACTTTGTCATATTGAGATGGATGGGGGGCTACTCAAGCCATATGGTCATTTGTCTAGGAAGTACACATGGCCTGCCACAACAGGTTCCCGTGGAATGAGATACGCTGTGTTAGTGGCAGTATTGACATTAGACCAAAGTACTTTATGAAAGGTGCTATTCATCTCGCCCAAACCTCCGACACACTCAGCGTACCTTCTGCCCTTCAGCACTGATCATCCAAGCCGTGCACAACGTTGTCAGCGGTGGCGTTGTCACTGTGTCACTGCTGCATGTGTTATCAGTATTGAGGGTGCGCCAACAGCATGGCATGTGGTGCTCTCCCAGGCCCCCGCTAGCAGCATATATATTAACTGAAATAGGAGACTGCAACACATAGGCAGATAACAACTATCATTGATAACAGAAATGAAATTTGACAACGGCAGACAGCTGTTTAGTTCATTCACCAAAATGTTATGTCATATGCTAATTCCTTTCTTATTATTGTTTTACGCTGCACACAGCAACATTACAGCAAAATTACAACTTCCAATAATTACAACATAGGTTATATTTGGGATTACACTTTCTTAGTAAAGTACAAATTGTACCTGTCAATTTATCCCTTGTCCGGAACAAGCCGAAGTCGAATTGTGAGTCCAAGATGGGCTTCAGAAGGCGCATCGTAATAAACAAGATATGGAGAAAATGTTCGAGTTAATCTGATTTAGTCACTGCACATACAGGGGCGGTGGGGTAGCCTAAAGGTTAAAGTGTTCGCTCGTCACGCTGAAAGCCCGGGTTCGATTCCCCACATGGACACATTGTGTGAAGCCCATTTCTTGTGTCCTCCGCCATGATATTGCTAAAAAGGGCATATAACTAAATTCACTCACTTATTACTGTGCATAGCCCACATGAACTAAACTCTAATCAAATCTTAAAGCGAAATTGGATCGTGATATCTTAAGAGTATATTTAGAAAACACTGGTGTTGGAACTTGCCCCT
The DNA here is from genome assembly GCF_003918875.1 of Haliotis rubra. Classification (NCBI taxonomy): domain Eukaryota; kingdom Metazoa; phylum Mollusca; class Gastropoda; order Lepetellida; family Haliotidae; genus Haliotis; species Haliotis rubra. The sequence goes on from NW_025764970.1 coordinate 32,986, forward strand.
TGTGTATTACTGGGCTGGCAGACTGTTGGCGGAATACGTACACCGCTGACATCGTCCACGTGGAACCTTCATGCCTACAGGTCAGAACACCATACTGAATGAAACCCAATCTCATCAGTAACATATTCCACGTATAGCTTTAGACGATGTAACTTCGTGGTTCTGGTTGGATCCATATCGGTGAATATGCTAGTATGAATAGTATCCGTAAGTTCTCAAACTATATACATGTTGTTCCCATGTAACTCAAAAACAACAAACGAATGGATAACAAGTGAAGAAGCTTGGGTTAGTTATTGTTTTTTGTCTTAAACGGTACTATGGGTCTCATTAAATATTTTAAAATAAATAATTATATTGAAGATAAGGGATTTAGTGCAAATAATGAACATGTTCTTTGCGCATCCCATCTACATTGCCATAACTACACGTGCAAACAATCGACTAGACTTTCACAAGTCTCTATGGTAAAATATATAGTTTAAATGATAATTTCTACAAAATAATAAATAAGAGACCGGGGTCCTTAGACTTATCGAGACTTTCCTCTTCGAAGGACAGAATTACTATACATGCATGGGCTGATCAGCATACAGTGCAGCCTTGGAGCAAGGCTAACAATCGACACATCCCACACAAACATTACATTATCCACACAATCATTCCGCTCACTAGGCTTGATGAGGACCGAACTGATCCGGCCAGACCCTGGTCTACTCATCTCAATACCTAACAATCCACCTTCATCTGACCACTGCCAATGTCATACATGTAGAGGAGCACGATCAAACATAACTGTAAGAACGTGGGGCAGTTTAATCTAATACTTCGACCCGTGAAGACCCGGGTTATAATTGGTCTTCAACAACCCTAGCTTGACACGTCATCGTAAGTTGTGTAGCGATGCTCATGCTGCTGATCACTGGATGGTCGATTATTTACAGACCGCGGCCATATAGTTGGAATGTTGCTTAGTGCGTTGTTAAACAACAAACACATTATACTACAGCTACAACACGGTGGGACACCTGCCTGTACTGCAGTGTATTGATAACAACAGCTAGCGAACCATACCTTCTAGCAACCTGTGTGATAAATATCGTGCATTACTTCATCATATTTTCACCTTTGAAATAACCGGTTCATTGCAATGACTATTTATTCAGTCATATATGAAAGGTATATAGTGGCCGTAGTAGGGTTCATAGTTGTTGTATACTGCCTCCATGTTGTTTATGATGACGTTGAGTGAACGGGGTTTTCATTCCAATCTTCGGATCTATGTGAAAACAAGGACTTCGTACTTATGACAAATGGTTATTGTGAGTACTTTCAATCTTTGGTCTAAACAGACCGCATCCAATAACCTTGCTTGATTTACCGGCGCCATCCATAATATTCAAAATGATTGCTTCATGTCAAATAAATTACCTTGCGGTGCAATGAAATATGCTTTCTCTGTGTTGTAACCATTCTAACATGACGGATTAGGACATTATTGTTCCTTTGCCTGCCATGATGCACATGTGTGGTTTTATAAAGCACCGAAAGACTCTGTTAAACATGATACAATGCCCATGAAAACGTAATGCCTTCCTCTGCAGCCGTCACAAACTTTGTGGCATTCCTGTCCATTCCTTATTGTCTGCTCTGGCGTTTCTTTGTTGTGGGAGCTAATAGGCATAGAACATATGTTTATCCGAGCGGCATGCAAAGTGCAGAGTAAACCGCCATAAGTCATTTCTGTGGAAACTCTGACATCAGCATACCGTGCATGTATATGTCTGTTCAGTTCTGTAGCTTTCACCGAGTTATTAGCTAGAATATGGCGTCTGTCTATGACTTAAAGCATTCCTGTCCGAATTGCACGGCATACGTTGCAGTTGCCAAATTCAAGTCTATGGGTCAGATACGTATTTGAATGTGTTGAGAACGTGTATCTCAACTGAACCGTTGTACTAGACCCTCGTGGTAAAGTGTGAATGAAATTCCTTTGCAGATCTATATTACTTTGGCAATTCCACTTTCCTAATACAGTAGTTGTATTGCATTTTGGTCAGAGTGAGAGACAGATAGAAAGTAGAGGCGTTATTGAAGTAGAAACGCAAGGAAAGAGAAATAATAATATGTCAAGATTCATTTCTTTCCTAATTTTATTCGGCTATGTTAATATCTCAACCTGACTTTATTGCTGTAATCCTCTTACGGTGGATTATCGGCAAGGAAGAGAACTGAAGAGGTAGCGGTGTGGTAATCTGGTCCACTTGACTAGTTGTCACCGATAGCTTCATATGGCCAGTTCTACGAGCCTGACACCTAGCATTGTAATGCCCAATTTCGGCTTTGCTATTTTACCGTAGAAGGTTGCAATAATGCTATTTAACATGTCAATGGCCGCGGTCACATAAAACCGTGCTTGATTGTTGACGGTTACCCTAGCAGGGACTATAGTTGGACTAGGAATGTACTGGTAAAGAAAGACTCTACGGTTGTCTGTAAACTCTTTGTGTTTTGAAGAATTGCATTTGTCATCTCCCTGAAATATGGTCATGTTTAATTTCAAATAACTTCATTGTTTTACAAGTTTTACAAATTTATTTGAATGTGTAGAAAGTGGTATTTCGTTGTTGCTTCTGTATCCACCATTTGTAGGGAACACGGACGTGTATAGAACTCGAGTTAAGCTGCGTTTACACTTGGCCACGATTAGGCTACGATGGCCACGATTCGGATTTTCTTAAACCGTAACTCATCTTGTAAAGCGTGAGAGATCGCAGATCCAAATCGTGGTGATCGCAAGAGATCTCCATGATCGTGAGGCATCTTGATAATCGTGTCAAAATATTAAACATGTTTAATATTTTGCCACAATCATGCCGATATTTTTAGCTATCGTTTCAGAACGTAGTACTGCGTAGTAGAGTGTGGGCATCGGAACAAATCGTATAAGATCGTGAGAAAGCGTGAAAAAGCGCAATGGAGCGTGTTGGGATGATCGTAATACATCGTAATGACGAGTTAGTTCCCATAGTCCCACGATTCTACCAAGATCTATAGTGATTCTATAAAGATCTATTACGATTCTATTAAGATCTCCTGTGCTGTGTCACGTTGTACACAATCTATCTCGATGTAATACGATTCAATGATTTTCTATGAACTTAGTAACACGCTGTACTACGAACAACGTCCACGATCTATCTCGGCCCTTCACGATCTATTACGCTCCCCTGCGCTGCGACACGTTCTTCTGCGTTTGGTGTGCTTTCCTATAAATTGTGTCACGCTGCCAGACGAAATTAATAGTGATCCAACAGCAAGCCATATCACACTATTTTATCGTCATGTTCATTGTAGAATATAGGAGATGGGATCGAAAAAGGACAAGAGCAAAGGAAAGGGCTCTAAAGTAACTCATGATATCCGAAAATCGTATCACAATCGTGTTTAATCGCCCTTCTTTGTCTAACCAAAAGGTAACAAAAGGTAACAGATCGTAAACTCAAAACGTGATGATCGTAAAAATATTTACAGGTCGTCAAATATTCGCAACAAATCTTCATTGAAGTCTAATTGACCGGACACCCAATCGTAAGAATGCGTAAATCAGAGCGTATGAAACCGTAAAAGAGCGCCAAGAAAGGGGAAAATGAACAAAATGTTCCACGATCATGAAGATCTACTACAATATTTGGTTCGCGTCGGGTCGGCGTAATCGTGGCATAATTGTGGCCTAGTGTAAACGCAGCATTACATGTAGATGGTTAAGCTTGCCTGTTTTGTATGGAAATTATGAGAAAGTAATGTCTACCTGGATGATGAAAATGTTTCCATGATGTATTCCTTAAATAAAAAAGCGGATACCTTTATCAGCGCCTAACAGATTCAGTGTTTTACAGCCATAAACCAATATTCCTGTATGTATACGAAACGAATGTGTGCGCCGTGAAAAAGAAGTATGAATAGGCACAAAAGGTGTGAAATAGAAACATATCCTATTCTGTACAAATATTAACACAAATATGGACGATGGCATCGGAAGTCGCGGAATATGTGAATCGCCAGACACAAAAATATTACATTTGCATATATAATCACATTCAACTGAATGGTTATGGATTATCTACAAGATTATTTATTTTTTTCCATTAATATAATAAAAATGTAACTAATCTTTTCAAGGTTTTTATGGTATTCAACCTGTTCAAGTTCGAGCCAGTTCAGTCCTTCCTACAAGCATATCGCCAGTGAGGAACGCTTCACGGTGATTACAGGTATCATCATTGATTGCCAGGTAACAATCACCAGGGCCCTTTGAAGGTCAAGCTATGTGTTTGAAGCACGTTTACCGTTAATATCAAACGTGACACAATTCTTTCCATGTTTATTAGAAATCTTAGAGTCATTTGTTAATATCAAACGTGACACACATTTGTCCATGAGCGTGTGTTCATGAATCACAGTTATTGCAGGTAGTCGCGGAAACGTGAGCGTGTGTTCGTGAATCACAGTTATTGCAGGTAGTCGCGGAAACGTGAGCGTGTGTTCGTGAATCACAGTTATTGCAGGTAGTCGCGGAAACGTGAGCGTGTCCTGCCTCACCGATGGCACACGTCACAAACACAAACACATTTTATATAATGTTGATATTTGTTAAAGTTCAGACACGGCCAGCTAATATGAAACAAAAGGTTCATAAATTGATATTGAACACTGGTTACATTATAGCACAGCGGAGGTACACAATCAAAGGACCACTACTGCGCGGTTCCACCTGTGTCCTGATGTTTGTGTTGCTCTGGTTCCTGTCGTGTGGCATTGTTTGGCTGGCCTGTATGGACGCTATCATTAATGTCGGAAAGGTAAATTACACACGTGCTTACTACTAATTAACACGATGGGGATAAGACTTATACACAGAGTCAGAAATAGTACTATCCCAACCTTTACGCGATTCCAGGCTTGGCATTCAGATGAATGAGTTTTACCAGTGAATGGTTTTGTAATATGAAAGAGATCTACAGTTAAATGGAAGTAGTTTAGACGGAGCGCTAGCTGAAATACTGACACACGCGCGAATACATTATATGGCAGCATCCCAACTGGTTTATTAGGTCAATTTTCTACGTATTGCTCAACACGGTATTAGGTCATGTAAAGACACGCCCACTCCTTGAGCTAGTATTATTAGGAACCACCTGTTGTTGGGACTAATTATATATATGCAAAGGAAGACACAGGTTGCGAATGTTTTCTGAAGACGGAGCCCAGTATATATCCGCATCTGTGTCGGTGTGCTAACTGCGTCTGATGTAGATGATGCAGACAATACTTAGCCTATAGCTTGTGATATTAAAGTCTTGTCTTAAAGTCGTTAAAATATCTTCATATTTGACGCAAGAGAAAATGACATGAGCGCAATGCATGGCGTTTCTAAGCACACATTGAAAACATAATCACGTATCACGAGTTATTTCTATTTCACTTACAATCATAGCATTTATAGACCCACAACTAACAAGGAGCTTAGGTACAATATAGTTAATCTGTCATGGCATTATATGTCATGATCAAGTATTCAGAGTTAACGTTCCTTGACATCTTCTCCTGAGCGGTAGATAAATATACATCCAGAGCAGCCGGGGGGAAATGAACTTAGACAAGGGTAAAGCAAAGATGACAGAAACCTACGTCTTGGGAAATCACCTTTTTGTGCATCACTACCCCTCAGACAAAGCATTCAATGTAAACACAGTAAAGAGCGTCGAAAAAGAAGTAAAATGGACCTCATCCAATGTGTCAGTTGAAGGCAATATGTAATCAGCCGTGATAAACGACCCTACCCGTCATTGTTTCTATTCATCAGTGTGATTCATCTTAACACCAGAGACCCTACCTCCTCTACTGGAAAACAGGGTCCCCTGTTCCCCAGTAATCTGCTATTGACTGTCCTATTGTGTGACAGGGGCTCACGTTGGTTGACGTCGCCTGTTCAACAATTGACCATGATTAGACACAATACAACAGCAGCGGAACACTGTGGACAGCTGACTTTGTGTTGGATCATTGCAGATTGTCACGCTTACTGATTGGAGAGGAGGACCTTTCGACTATTAGTGAACGAGAGCCAATGGGCGTGTGTAGCATCGCCATCAGTATTCATTCGTTCGTTCATTCGTTCGTTCGTTTGTTCACTTAGCCATTCATTCATGGCTATATAATTATCTATTCAGTACTTTCATTTCTACTTCTAGTTCTGTTTTTGTCTGTCTGTTATACGTTTTTACTCCCTTGTGATTAATTCCGTCACTAAATACGTATAAATGTGTAGTACTACTATTATTAGTCTTATTATTTACATATGTGTGTGTGGTTATGTTTATCTAGCTCGGTAAATGTAAGATATGATTGTTGGCTTATTCCAATCTAGCCAGCCAATAATACATAATTATGTGGTCTGGAAGGTATGCAAGCCAGCAACCTTCTATCAGCTGACCCGACCCTAGGCAGTCCATAGTGTAATCGTACCCAACAGGTGGGGGTGCAGGTTTCATGCACTGGCCGACATCCGTGAATCACTGGTTTACACGATCCCTATGTTAATGATATGTGTAAAGGCCAAATGTTTTCAAATTGTTGTGTCATTAATAACACAGGCGAACATATAACCTAACAGGCAGACGATGTAATTTTACAAGGACCTCGATTAAATTACTTATATATCGTCTATCTGTGGGAAGGTTGCATCCTCATGGGCCTTTGCGTGGTATCAAATCTATGTAAAACTACATGCGTGTACAGTTTCATATGAAAATTACAGATTGTGAATCTACGTCAATCTAATCTAAATCACTAAAGTGAGTGAGTGAGTTTAGTTTTACGCCGCGTGTAGCAATATTCCAGCAATATCACGGGAGGGGACACATTGTACCCATGTGGGAAGTTTAACCAGAGTCTTTGGCGTAACGAGCGAACGCTGTAACCACTAGGCTACCCCACCACCCAAAATCACTACAGTGAACGCAATGTTTCTTCGTGGTGATGCACAGTGTATATAGTAAGGGGCGGTCAGTGAAGTATAAGATATACAGAATATCGCCTTCGATTGGTTGGTGTGTGAAACATTAGTTTTACTCGACTTCAGCTACAGCAGGGGGCGTTCACGGGAGTTCATTGAGGTATACATATATCTTTGTTTTAGATTTCATTTATAGTCAAAACAAGCCCAGTTCAAACCTGAAGTGTCCTTGGGTAGTTACGAAAACAACAGGCGAGGAAAGGTTTTATTGAAAATACATCACTTTTATGATTTTCCTTGTGTGTATCCCTATGGTGAAACAGACGCTAGGACCAGGCGAAATGGATGAACGCTCGCCACTACCTAGACTAACAACTAGTCTCTGAAATGAACATATTTTACTGAACACGTGACACGTGACGAAGTAGACTAGCGCTTAGTCTCTAAATATATATAATTTTGATAGTAAGAAATAAACTCATTTAAATTGAAATTCCGCCCCAGTGAGATGGGGCATTCAGAACCTGCACGTAGACTTGCTCATTTAGGGCTTTAGCATTGCAGGGAGGCAAAATATAATGTGGTTCAGGGACTGTTAGACAGACTATAGCGATGAAAATAAGCCATGCCGCGCATAGTGTTGTAAAATACACATCGTGGATTAATGTGTGCGTGGCTTAGTGTGTAAGATACGGGTTTGGTGGAGAGACGTTGGGGTTTGGTGGAGAGACGTTGGGGTTTGGTGGAGAGACGTTGGGGTTTGGTGGAGAGACGTTGGGGTTTGGTGGAGAGACCTTGGGGTTTGGAGTGTAACTAGAGAGCTGTCCGTGATGAACTGCCACAGTGGTAATGAAACACTACATATACTAGTATCCCCCAGACACATGGCAAGTGATATACTGTCCTGTAATCGGAGGAGTACCTGTCTCCGATTCTGTTTCTGCGTGTGGTAGGCTGTTTTCAGATAATGTGGAGACAATAGTCTTCAACATGCAACTTAAACAAAAATATTTGACCGTCAAACCAAAAGTTTGGAGTGAAAACAGGAAATGAGTGAGTTCGGCGTTGAAATGGAAGGAGGGAGAGGCGAAGTATGGGTGTTACACTGAATATCCTCTGAACTTTATCATGAAATGTGATCCTTTGTACACAATTAAAGTAAATATCCCAATCAAATACCGAGAAAATAATCACTCAATTATCTTATTTCCTCGTCAGCAATCCTTCAGTGACCTCTGATCTCGCTTGCGAGTGCATGTTCTCACAGCAGGACCCCACGTGACCGCTGCCAGCGCGAGGCGGGAGAGTCGTCTGCTTGTGGCAGAAGCAGCCGACAACAGCAGACGATAGGAAGCGGCGGGCGAGGGGAAGTCTGCACGTGTGTAAGCGATCAGTTGTGTCGTTGTGTATGAACACCGATACGATCTGCCCTATGCTGCGTTACTCGAAGACAGATTAGGAAATGTCCAGCTCCTGTGTTTTATCAGCGATGTTACAGAAGGACTGGTGTTATCTGCGGCAGTAAATAGATGGTGTGCTGTCTTATAACGCAACTTGATGTCTTGGATAAATATTACAGTCGGGTTGAGGACAGTTGCATTCCCAGACATAAAAAAATCTCCTATCATAAATGAAGATGCGGAATATGGTAAACTGGAGATGTGACACAAGAGGAAGATGTGTATGCTCGATGAACGAGGAACAGGAAGAAGACGTCGGACATTAATCATGTGCTTACAAGATATTCATCATGTGCTCATTGGACATTTTTCATGTGCTCACTACAAGCGATGACAGCTATGAAGTGAAGCACCCCTAGTGGGCTTTCCGGTTATGTAAGTCTACACCAGCAGGGTGCCTCTGTAGTAAGTAAGTGTGTAGTGTACGGTGCATACCTGAAGTGTCAGTGGTCAGCGCCGTCAATCATGCGGACTCTGAGGTGGACGAAAGCTGTCACCTATGTTCTTATTGTGGCGGTCACCAACTTCGTGTGTCTGTATTCAGGATGGTTGCTGAGATCCAACTCTATCCAGCTGATCGAGAGGGCAACATCAACGAACTTGCATCTGTCAGAACATTCGCATGAAAAGAATGCACATGCTCACCGGGAAGTGCCAAACGTATTTCCACATTCCTCAGGACAGCTTCCTATGTTCCCTCATTCCTTACATATACCTCTTGTTAATGATACAAAGCGTTTTGCTGTCAATAAAACCTACAGCTTAAAAGAGAGAAAATATTAAGACTGTTGCAGGCATTTCGGCCAACGGTGACCTTGAAGGAGTCTCGGGTTCTTTACTCCATCATCCGCCGCTTCGTCAGTGTCATGTACAACAACGATATTACATATTTCATGTACGGAGGAACACTTCTTGGTTCTTATCGCCACCATGACGTCATACCTTGGGATGATGACGCAGACTTCATTGTTTCAAGGCTTCAAAGGCAGCAGGTATATAAACTGTTGAGTCAGCTAAAACCACATTATTTTCTGGACGTGAAACAAAAGAGAAGATGGAAATTCTATTCCGTGTTATCAAGGCCCATCAGGGGTTATACCTGGGATTGGCCCTTTCTGGATATAAGTTTTTTCGAAGAAAATTCAACCCACATTTGGGATGGAGATCCTGTTTATTCCGACGAATTCGTGTATGACAAAGACATCATATTCCCATTGAAAATGCGCCCACTATCAGATATGACCATACCTAGCCCACGGGATGTAGAATCATTTTTATACCAAAACTACAAGCCAGACACGTGTAAGTCTAATATATATGACCACAGACGAGAAAACTCAGTTCCGTCATTATTCAGGAAATCGGTGCCATGTTCTCTTCTTATGGACAAATTCCCGTTTGTATCCAGGACTGTAGTACCCCAAGGTGTTAACGAGACCCTACAACTACACGGCCGCGTCATAAGCTGGTTTGTAGACAGAATGGAGGACGTCTAGGGGAGTGTTCATCGTTGTCTCATCATATTGAACAACAGTGGAAATGTATGAGTGATCGTCAGTGTGTGTTTGTTTCATCAAACCTTGACTTCTCGCCAGCAGTCAAGACTTTCAACTAACAATAAACAAATGAAATTGCATTCTTTCCATTTGTCATAACATTATGATGTCAAAGTCAAGAGCCTATATATTCTTACAACGGTTTATGCCATGATTTCTTTGATATCCTGCCAACAGGAAGCGCCAGCATTTCCGACCCGTGTGTTCACGACAAGTACGTTTAAAGGATCGACCTGGAGTTAATCTGCTCGAACCTTTCTGTGGATTATTGTTCAAGTGTGTCGTATCGCGATGTCAAGGAGCGTCAGCTTTTATTACATATCAAAGGAACAGGGTGGCAAAGGTTATCGGTAAATATTGACTAGCAAGTTGTAACAACGGTGTAGTGTTACGTCCGTTTGTGAAACTGTTATCTTCAGACCTATACTTCACGGTCGCTCCGGAGATGGTTGTGAGAGTGGAACATCTGAGCTTATCTGTACGATAAATGCTTTTGCCGGGGAGATGTGTGAGTTTGATTATTACGTTGATCGTTATGTGTGACTAAACGGAGGTAGGGGATCATGTTTGATGTGCCAAGTCAGCACATGTATTGCGTTAAGCACATGTTTAAAGAGGTAGGGCTGACTACTCGCTATCAATCATGATAGACGTTTTAGTTTTATGGACACCACGGGAAATATTTTGTTCAAAAGCTGTTTTAGATTACTAAACCACTGAAGTAATTTGAAACACATTTATGAATATGTTCCTTTTCATGCACAACTATAAAATACAACCACGTGAAAGGCAAACTACCTGAAGATAAGCGTTTTTGTACACCGGCATTTCCAAGACACCGTTATTGCAAACCCGTCACCAATTACACAAGATATCAGTAGCTCGACATGTCTGTTGTATGTAGGTTACGATGAATGTGTTGTAGACTCTAATAGACCAGGGGGTTTGTCTATTGTGACTTCAAATATGAAAACACAATGAAAACACAAGATCAACACAACTAGTGAGCATAAAGTCTCTGATGTTAAAAATACCTCTCCATCTGGAACAAGTTGTGAATGGTTTAACGTTTATTGTTAACGCTATTTGAATTGTTCTCGGGCCTTTCCGCTCCTACTCGTTGGTATGTATAATTCAGTTAACACACCTTTCACACTAGTGGCTTGAAGCATCAATGTTCGTTTGTTGAGAACCACTTCTGGTCACACCACATATACACCATTCATGTTTGAATGATGATTTCAGCAGAACGCCATGTCTGGAGGATGGTTGTGAGTACGTATCTCAAGTGACAAGTGGTTTCAATCTCTACAACTCCCCCCTCGACCGGCGTTACCCCGGCGTTCTCTCCTCTGCACCGGTCTAAGTAGCTTACCAAAGCTTAAATGATGATAGGTCTAGCAGCCAGGTAGGGGCCCAGGTCTAGCAACTGGTGCTAGTTCACTGTTTTCATCTATCAGCATTAGTTAGAATCCTAGACTGAGTTACACATCAAAGCTGACTGGACGGGATTAAGGCGCAATTGCCGTGAACAGCTTGATAACCTGTGAGGCATTGAGTAGCCACGGGTCAGCTTGTCCTGTCTCTCACAATCTACCAGTCATACCAGCTATGGGTTTCTTAAAGACTAGTGTAAAACATGGTACACTAGTCATAACAGATATATACCTATCCATGAAACCATTTACATTATCTATTTGAATCCGTTTCACCCATATTCTTCCTTCACTGCGGCTAGTATCTGAGAATATACAGATTTAATGTAAACAAGCTTCAGTACTACATTTATATTTGTATTTATATTTATATATTTATTTGCAACGGAGTCGCTGTACGATGGGGGAATCGGAACCTAAGTAACATAGAGATCTGCTTCATTTAGGTCTTTGGCATTACAGTAGAGGTCGGACAGAAGAGAAAATAATATGGTTCAAGGTCTGGAGATGCTATATGTACATACATATATTTCTGATTAATACGT
>NW_025764970.1:50000-157500 GCF_003918875.1 Haliotis rubra
GTCATGGTATTATGAGCCGGTATCTGTCAATGTATTATGAGCCGGTATCTTGTCATGGTATTATGAGCTGATATCCTGTCATGGTATTATCAGCCGGTATCCTGTCATGGCATTATGAGCCGGTATCCTGTCATGGTATTATGAGCCTGTATCATGTCATGGTATTATGAGCCGGTATCCTGTCATGGTATTATGAGCCGGTGTCTTGTCATGGTATTATGAGCCTGTATCCTGTCATGGTATTATGAGCCAGTATCCTGTCATGGTATTATGAGCCTGTATCATGTCATGGTATTATGAGCCGGTATCCTGTCATGGTATTATGAGCCTGTCATGGTATCTGTATGTCATGGTATTTATGAGCCGGTATCCTGTCATGGTATTATCAGCCGGTATCCTGTCATGGTATTATGGTATTATGAGCCAGTATCCTGTCATGGTATTATGAGCCTGTATCATGTCATGGTATTATGAGCCGGTATCCTGTCATGGTATTATGATTATGAGTGTATCCTGTCATGGTATTATGAGCCATGGTATTGTATCCTGTCATGGGTGTGTTGTCATGGTATTATGAGCCGGTATCCTGTCATGGTATTATGAGCCAGTATCCTGTCATGGTATTATGAGCCTGTATCATGTCATGGTATTATGAGCCGGTATCCTGTCATGGTATTATGAGCCTGTATCCTGTCATGGTATTATGAGCCTGTATCCTGTCATGGTATTATCAGCCGGTATCCTGTCATGGTATTATGAGCCGGTATCCTGTCATGGTATCCTTAAAATGTCATCGTGATATAGCTGTAGCGTTATTCACCGCGGCATAATATAACATACACTCACCCTTCAGTGGCCATGTCGACAGCAGCAAACACCAAAAGATGTGTGACTGAAGACTGCAACGTTTCTGTTTACAACAGTCACAGGACAGCACCATTACAACCATGTTTCTTTACAAACATACAAACAAAAACCTCATGAAATTGGGTATCACAAATGCCTCGAATGAGACTTTACCACTCTCGATCGATCAGTGAATCAGTCAAGCCAAGTCCCCGGGATACCATGGCTCTGTAAGCTGGGGTTCTAAGAGTGTGGTGTAGCTTCCTGCTAAAATAACCACTGTGTCATTTTCTGTATATTTGGCATTACAGTGCTGATGGTAAGCCATGACATGCCGATATCTGATAATACTCCATACAATACTTGGCAGAAGGAAGTACACACCCATAGTTAATATTAGCTGAATGAAACAAATAGGAAACGGTTACTCGTTGGTCATGCATTTGATATGGGTATTATGCATTATGTTATGGACCTTACGTTTGAAGTGTTTCAACGACTGTTTCAAGCAAAATAATGCTTCGGTTACGCTTGAAACGTTTTGGTCAAATACAATTTCCACGTGTCTTTAACACTTGTTTCTAAATTATATTTTGGCCACCAGACCCTATATGGTTTAGAGGCCAGCTAATTGAAAAGGGCTGCGGACATTAGCTTCGGTTATGTAATTACGAGTCATCGTCGTCTTTTAGATGAAAAGTAACCATTCCAATCACGCACATTAAAAAGTCACATGAAACCTGACACACAATCTCAACACCCGGAAGCGGGGCGGTGGGGTAACCTAGTGGTTAAAGCGTTCGCTCGTCACGCCGAAGGCCCGGGTTCGATCCTCACATGGGTACAACGTGTGAAGCCAATTTCTGGTGTCCCCCGACATGATATCGCGGGAACATTGCTAAAAGGGCGTAAAACCAAACACACTCACTCACGCACTCACTCACACCCCGAAGCTGAAACGTGCCTGACGTAAGGGCATTGGCTGCAACATCTAATCTAGTCCAACTCGGTGATGTATATCCTTAAGATCTGTGTCTGCATAGAACAGTCATCATCTTGCATTGTTATCTCGCTGTTTGCTGCATCCCCCTACGCCTACTGACAAACCTCACATCTTGAAGTCTGTCCAAGCCCTTTTGCCTCCATGTTAATCGACTCCATCTCAACACACACCTTTGCTTCTTGTGTTACGAAAAAACACAATGAAAACAACATGTGCGCATATAGCATGTACAGCATTCAAGTAATGCAGCAAATGTTACGTATTTTTGTCAAGGCTGAGCTCAGCGACCCAAGTGTGGGAGAAACGTGCGCTACACTGCACGCCAAAATGTCAAATCTTTACAGATATTTTAATATCCCCAAACACGCGGTCTACTTTCTCATTCAGTGTTAACCCTCAGAGCATAAATACTTCTAATTATCCAATTTTGACTGAGACAACTCGCTGGATGTACAGGGGTCAAACATACAAAATGTATCCATGTCTAATCACACAATTTTACTGCTTGCCACGACACTGAAATGCCAGATTTAATGTCCTACAAACAAAGGATTCTGAGGTTTGTGAATGACGTTCAGCTCATATTGAGCCACACACAGTCAGACTAATGGGTGACTCGGTTCTGAAAGCTTACTTTAGTGAGTGAGTGAGTTTAGTTTCACGCCGCTTTTAGCAATATTCCAGCAATATCACGGCGGGGGGACACCAGAAATGGGCTTCACCCCCCATTGTGGGGAATCGAACCCGGGTCTTGGGCGTGACGAGCGAACGTTTTGACCATTAGGCTACCCCCACCGCCCGCTTACGTTACAGTCCCTGTGTTTGATCTCATAGACTCAGATACAGATATATATATGTTTTGTACAGGCGAATTTCTGCCTATTTTGTTCAAAATATGTACAACGAACTACGGTTACGCTGACCTAATGTTAGTGGCCCCTTTGAGTTCGTTATAACTCTAGTTAACAATGTTGTGTATGGTACAAGGTTGGGGGGTAAGGTACGTGACTTGTTAGTTACCGCTGCTTGCACACAAGACAATGACGACCAGAAAGCTAAAGGAGTTCAAGGTGCAGTATTTCGTTGCAGCTTACTTTTTAAAGCCTTCTCTTGTTAATATGGCTGAAATGCGTGAAGTCCTTACTTCGTGTCTCCCGATGTAGTGTTGATGGGATATTCCTTGAAACGACGTTTACCTAGCTCGTTCACTCATTCATATAGGTCTTAAATCAATATTGTACTTGAATGTACAAAATGTTGAAATATTCAAATGAAAGCAATACTCTTGGACATAGAATACATATTTCTTGTTTAGACACATGTAGATATAGAGTCGAACCCTGTCATCTCGAATGTACTGCTATCTCGAATCTGTTCTTCTGCTCCGACCGCACAATTAGGTAAATATGTATAACCTTGTATGTCGCGAATACGAGTTTAAAATGCATACTGCTATCTGAAACCTAGAAATCATCGCCAGATTTGCCTTGACTGCAGAATGATGTACCTTTATCTCTAGCATTATTACAAATTGTCTGTACTATCTAGTTACATCCCCTAAGGCTGTGCTATTTTCTTTTTAAAAAAGTAGGTTTACTCTCTGTCAGATCTTCCTTTACACAAACCAGCTGAAATATCTGTAAACACTGACTTAATACCTTTTCATAATATTTGCATTGTTTACATTGAAGTTGACGGGAAGATAAGCAGTTCCAGTTTAAGGTAAATAGTATAACCGGGTGAAATACGTCAGATATTATCGGACAATCCAATTTCCTTTGTTTATTATTGCGGTGGCGCGACTAGCCCGAATACGTAATGCGTTGCGCACCATCAAGTGTACATACGTCCTTCAAACGTATCACCATTACATACATACCAGCTTTATAGGAGGTTATATAAGTGAATTCCCTTCTAACTACGATTTGGTGGGGCATCCTAGTGGTTAAAGCGTCCGCTCGTCACGCTGAAGGTCGGGGTTCGATTTCCCACATGGGTATAATGTACGAAGCCCAATTCTGGTGGTCCCCGCCGTGATATTGCTGGAATATTGCTAAAAGCGGTGTAAAACCATACTCACTGACTCACTCACTCACTTACTCCTTTCCAACTACATGCACTTGTCCGGATACCCTCAGTGAGTCCAGTAATTTTTATTGCCTGAAGGTTTAATGTTGGAGGGATGTGCTTTGGTCTGTAGAGAATCATCGGATGCTGGTAGACATAAGGGAAGCAACTCAGAATTCCAGATGACATGTGTTTTAGATGACTTTGACACCCGTACCCCTGTTCCCATAGTAACATTCCAGAAATAGACCCAGTATTAGTTTTACATGCATTACACAACACACCGGCACACTACGGTCACACGTAGATAAACTGCCACAAAATGTATTTTAGTACCTATGCATCCAGTGCCAAAGTTACCAGGTGTTTCAAATACCGCACGTGGGACACGTCGTAACAAACAGTCAGACCCTCCGCCAGGTACCCGCAAACAGTTTACTTCAAAAACTCAACCATGCCTCTTGGCATGGAATATATTTGTGGGACATAGTCTTGCAGGTTGCATTGCTTCCTTCCCTGCGTGGATTCCAGAGATGTGCAAAATGCCGTAACACAGCGAGAACAGTTAACGACTTAAAATTGCTGGTAATTGCATAATTACGTGAATTGATAACGTGGATTGTATCTCAACCCTTGTCATGTGATCTATGAGGGAAATGTCCCATGGTGACATGGTGACCATGCCTAAGGCCACATCAAATAATTTCTTGTTTTCTAATTAGCGCCCGACCCTAACTTTGGTGTGTGTGTGTGTGTGTGTGTGTGCGTGTGTGCGTGCGTGCGTGCGTGTGTGTGTGTGTGGTGTTTTGCATTGGTAAATTTGCGTGTGTAGACTTCCGAAATCCGTCTCAACTTCCAACATTCCAAGTTTGTATCGAAAATCAAAAAAAGATATATTCAAAAATAAACATACAATCCGACCTATCTACCCATATTTTTTTTAAAATGTGCTAAGAAACAAGAACTTTATTTTATGTGGTTTAAACAGCCGTCCGTGACTGATTGAATACTGTTTTACAACGCATGTGGGGACACTACAGCAACGACTGCGGGGACTCTAGTGACACAGCAGACCCATGCGAAAGATCGGAGTCAGAGACTAGAATTTATGTTTTTCATTACATATTTTGCACTGTCAGGAAGAGGCTAGGACGACGAGATATTTGCGCCATCTCTGGATTAATGACATTTAGTGACAGGTGCTTGTGACATCTACAATAGCTATACCGAAGGCTTCTTGCATATGCATGGTAATAACTTAACAGAACACTTTCAGTCACAATGGACGTTCAGTTATACCTAGAACAGTAACATCATTGTTATACCTTGAACAGTAACAACATTACACCCGTTGCAACCCGTGACAAGGGATATCGTGATACAGTGATTCGTTGAGCAACGTTCTACAGCATCCAGTAAATGCCATCTTACCGGTTCACCTCGTCAGCTGAAATACAAAGTATATACAACTGCTAAATGAAATGGACGACATAGATCCTGGACTGTGGTGATACCCTGCTGATTGCTAACCAGTCTCCACCAGAGAGTGTTGTAATGCAGCTACAACAGGCCCAGGTGCACGCCAGATCCAGCAGCGTGCACTCAGTGGCGCGGGTTAGATGCATCGTCCCCCTTTGTATCGGCAGCAGGAAGAGATATGATTCATGTCGGCATGTTTATTGTGATGAGTGGATGTAATGCATTGGTTCCTACGGTGTGTTTCAAGCATCTGTGTGATGGAATAATGAGAGTGTGTTCATCTGCCCCGGTGCATTGCAAGATGGGTGGCTCCATTGGTGTATGTTGGACTTTTCAAGCGGCCTTCGTGCCTCCAGCACGTTTGGTATTTTATTTTTTATTTTCTGTCTGGTGAACACTTAACTTGCCTTTGCGTGTATTGCACCGTGTATCACCGGCTGGTGCGCTCGCGTTTTAGCGAACCTCTGATCATCACTATTTCATTCTTAAACATAGTCGGAATCGAACAAGAGACTCTGCAGGTAGAAATACGGGTACCCTGTAAAAATGTCATGTGATAATATCTTAAGCGTTCAAAGAAACAAAAACTTGCCCAGGTGGCTGCAGACTGAATGAACTGGTAGCGCTCCATGTCCGTGAAACCCAACCGTACTCATCACAGTAAATACACTTAAAGTCGAAGACTCCGCTTGTGTTTGGAACAAGCCAGTAACTGTGTAAAGTACCGTGGTGTTAATCTACATGATTTGTTTATTCAGCGGGTCCCCTCAATTCCTAAATCAAGTAATAATATACGTTCTTAACTGCTACCCATAACTGTACACGTGGAAGGTATGTATCGCTTACCATTGTACACAAAAACAAGGTGGACATTTATTTCATGTTTATGTACGTGGATGTATTGAGATTAAGCATTACACGTGTTAATGCTGAACAAACATAACACTGTACATTGTTCTCCTCGAACTTTGCTCCGGAGACCAATATCAGCTTTCAGCGTCTACTGGAATTACGTCAGCTTATCTCAACCCCAGTGCCTCATTACCTTCCAGACCTAGGCATTCCACAAGTACCCCTCCCTCATTCAGAGCTCTAATACAGTGTGTGTCTCCTTGATATAATAAGATTGTTGGTGGACAAAGGTCGCTTGTTCTCTGACCCGTCTAAGTGGTAACACTACACTTGAAGGAGTCCCACCCAAGACAATTAGCTCACTGCAGAGACGGGCCAAGGGCTGGCACAGCTACAGCATGGGACCCACGACATAGTAGTGCTTAGGTTCACACGTGGTAGCTTTTAGCTCCTTATATACACATTTTTCTGACAGATCTTATTTCAAATATAAACCTCCATATGTACGGTAGGCGGAATAATAGTAGTGACTTTATTGTCCAAAAACATGGCGCAGAACCCCGGAGTCTCATTTTGTTTTACTGTTCAGACGTTACACGATGATAACGGTAAAATCATCTTGTAAATGGCCATTTCGGGGCGTACAACATACTTTCATCCGGTCGCCATTCTTTCTTATTGTTTTATTTGAAAAGCGAAGCACAATTGCCGTTATCTACTGCTTAATTTCAAAGCCTTACATAACATTACATCAGGTGACACTTTAGCACCACGCCGGTATTGTCCATTCGGGTTACGTATTGGCACGGTTTATGGACACGAAGTCGACCTTTTGAAATTTCGCTATGGACACGAAGTCGACCTGCGGCTAACTTTGATGTCGAAGGTGTTGTTAGAGTCACGCTAATCCGCCAGTGGGTGATGTTTTAAGATTGTCGATAACTTGGGCGTGCAAAAGGCGTGAACATAGTTCACCCACGTAGTTCACACAAAATGTCATCAATGTCATAAATGTAATCATATGAGAGTGATTTTTACAATGATGAACACATTTCATTCAATTTGGATATATATAAGGAAAGAACTTGAGGTAGTTTACATTCAGTTTCGAAATGGCAAATGCACAGTTGAATCAGCGATTTCTTCCTACATCTCGTGGTGGCAGATACCTGTGTGTTGGTGGCTTTATGTACCGTGTGAATAAAGGTTGAGGAGCTGTGGCTGGACACATTAGCAACCATGCCCGACGACCCACGATGGCGAGACATCAGTGACTACATCACCAGCTACTGGATCGAGGGTGACCTCCATAGACCACAGTGGAACCACCATGAGCCTGATGACCCCCGCACCAACAACCATTTAGAAGGGTGGCACTCTCGTCTCAAGAGATTGGCGTGGAAGGCGCACGCCAATATCTTTGAAATGATCAAGTTTCTTGCAAAGGAGCAGAGTCACACTGAAGCCCGCCTGTTGCAGTTCGGCGGTGGACAAAAACGTCCCTTGAAGAAAAAGAAGTACAGGGATTTGGAACGTCGCCTGGACGTCCTAAGACATGATCTTAGGAATGGCGTCATCAACACCAGAGATTTTGCAGATGCTGCATCTCACCTGCTTCATGTGGGATGATTTCGAATCAGAAATAAAATGGACGAAAAATAATACTTTTCTCCTGTTGTCTGTGCTTTCAACCGCATAATCCGGATTATCACCTTGTGTAAACACTGGATTATCTCTGTCTTTTTTTAATCCCCTGTTGATTGGTATAATGTCAAATGGACAGGACGTCGACTTTATTGACAGTAAGTGGTAGTATTAGTAGATAGTATTCATCAGAGACACACTTCACACGCCAAACATCTCCTCTCTCTGTTTGCTGTTAATGGTTTCCCTTACTTTATTACCTTCACTGCGTTTAAAAATAATACCATTCAGGATTTTGAACGTTCTTAAATCTATAACTTGTGAATCTCTCAAGGACGCATGAACGTCATTCTCGAGTTTAACTGTTGGACCACGTGGTAGTTAACTGATAACTGAATCTTGTTAAAACAAAAGCGTGTTTTTGTAGTAGTTTAGTGAAATCCGACATCGGAAGTAACCCCACGTGGTATGTATGTCCATGGCATCCCACGGACGGGGAGATCAGGAGTCTGTCACCAACCCAAAGCAACATGATATCAGGATGGAATATGAATAACATCAGAGGGGTTATAGGTTATCAGTATCGACGACAGTCAAACACCGTTGTGTTGAAATCTTATATATATTACGGCTGTCTCGAAGCTCGGTCCCTCGGTCGAATTCCCTCCTTTTTCAATGTTTCTCGATTGTATCGAACTTCGGATAACTTGAAGTCCCTTCAACTTCGACTCAAAGGTGTATGTTATATACGTCCAATCGCTACTTTATTGAATTGCATTGCAGATGGGTTCAGTTTGGAAGATAACTAAATATGAACATCACTATGATCAGTTGAAATAACAGACTGAAATTACATTATTTTCTTTGTAAGTAACTCCAAAACTGAAGCACCAAACATAAATATACCAATTTCCAAATGTTATATCATTAGGGTGAAATATACACAAAGGCATTAAGTGATGAATATCGAGAACATGGCTATCCTTCGCTCTTCTCGATGGGCTATCCTTCCATCTTCTCGAAGTGATTCTTTATATTTGACGTGTTCTGTCTTTTAAAGAATCAACTCTACTGACTATATTGTTCTCATCATGATAAGTGATATCTCTGTATTGGTACCTCCAGAAACCCAAGCCGCCACTTCACAGGGGTGTACATTACTAGGTGACAGCGATATTGTCACCCCTCCTTGATCAACTGACGACTGTCTGTGTGTGCCTGTCTGTCTGTCTGTGTGTACCTGTCTGTCGGTCTGTCACAAGTACTGACCAACCTGTCAGCTGTTGGCCAGGCACTGTATCAAGTACCCCGCCGGTCAATGGCTAACAAGCCACTGTCCATCACATGCGTCCAACCAGAGCTTCCCTTGATGTGTGTATATGTAAACAGATATTTCTACATGATTGTATACGTGGTCAGCGTGGATGACCGGTCAGACGATTTGCATGCCTCCTATACACACACAGTGCTTAAGAATAATGACAATTATTATGGATATATAACTTCTTTTATTCTGTGGAGGCGACGTTTCGACATAAGTTCTAATGTCGTTGTCAAGCAAGTGATTACAACGACATTAGAACCTATGTCGAAACGTCGCCTCCACAGAATAAAAGAAGTTGTATATCCATAATAATTGTCATTATTCTTCATCAATTCAACTTCTAAAATGCCCATCAAAGAAGTCAAACAGTGCTTAGTTGTACTACAGTAAGGCGTCACTGTGTTACAGCTCGCACGTCGAGCTCAGTGAGGTTCTATATCCAATATATGTGAAGATATATAATTCTATGTGTATATACTGCCATCAAAGCTGTGTACACAGGGCGGTGGGTTGGTGTTGAAAAATGTTGGTTGTCAAGCTGAAGGTATAATATGTTATCTCCGCAACAGAAGACAATGTGTGTGTGTCTCTGGAAAGTTATCTGAGAAAACAGTGCTCTCTTCTGGTGTGCCGCAAGGTTCAGTACTGGGTCCAGTTTTGTTTCTTATCTATGTCAATCATCTAAAAAAATGTCACTGACAAGTTTGACACTCCTCACTTTTCATATGCTGATGATGTGGAATTGATGAATAAATTCAATATAGGCTCTTTACTTTGTACCCTTCAGCAGACTGAAACATGAAACGTCTGAAATAAAATCGTGGATGGCTGAAAGGAAACAAAAACTAAATGACGAGTAAACTGAGGTATTGTTAGTGAGAAGCCAGCAACACATCGACATGGTGAATATGGATCAAGTGAAGATTGCCTCTGCTTGTATCTCTCCCTCAAGACAAGTCAAGGATCTAGGAGTGCAGCTGCAGTCTGTCCTATCCATGTCCTCACAAGTTGAACATCTGTGTAAGATCTGCTACCAACATCTTCGTACCATCGGCACAGTCAGGAAATACATCACCAAGCAGAGTGCACATAGCCTAGTTAGAAGTCTGGTAATTTCTATTGCAATAGAATTCTCACTGGACTCTCTAAAGAACACATCAAAAGGTTCCCGAAAGTTCAGAATACCGCAGCCAGAATATCTTCTAAATATGACCATATATCTTCTGTCCTAAAATCTCTACACTGGCTTCCTGTTCAATAACGGATAGACTTCAAAGTTCCGTGCATCGTCTATAACTGTCTCAACAGTCTTGCTCCTTCATATCTATCATCCCTGTTAACCCAGTATGTTCTATCCATGACTCTTCGTTCTCAAGAACGGCATCTACTGGTAGTTCCCCCGGAAAGAAATGTTTTCAACATGTTGCTCCTCTCCTATGGACCTCTTTGCCACTCCACATAAACTTTCTGAAACAACTGATTCTTTCAAGAAAAATCTTAAGACCCTTTTCTTCACTAAAGGCTCCCAGTGACTCATCATTTTCCCTGTACATAGGTTTTCAGCGCAATGAGCATGCAGTCGTTGGTGGACACTGGCGCTTTATAAATACCCGTATTATTATTATTATTAATATTACTGTAGACTTGTATCGTTCAGTAGGTTTGCTATATGTGAATTACACGCCATCTCCTGACGCTTTATACTTACTTACCCTTAAGCAGATTGGATATGATTATAAGACGTAGATTGTTAAACTGGAAATACAAGAAATACAAGAATGTACCACTACCACCACCACCACCACCACTACCACCACCACCACCACCACTACCACCACTACCACCACCACTACCACCACTACCACCACTACCACCACCACCACCACCACCACCACTACCACCACTACCACCACTACCACTACCACCTACTACCACCACTACCACTACCACCACTACCACAACTACCACCACTACCACCACCACCATTACCACCACCACCACTACCACAACTACCACCACTACCACCACTACAACTACCACCACTACCACAACTACCACCACTACCACCACCACCACTACCACCACAACCACACCACCACCACCACTACCACCACCACCACTACTACCACCACCGATACTACCACCACTACCACCACCACCACCACTACCACAACTACCACCACCACTACCACCACCACCACACCACCCACCACTACCACTACCACCACTACCACAACCACCACCACTACCACCACCACCACTACCACAACCACCACCTACCACCACCACCACCACTACCACCACCACCACCACCACTACCACCGCCACCACTACCACCACCACTACCACTCACCACCATCCACTACCACCACTACCACTCACCACCACCACCACCACCACCACTACCACCACCACCACTACCACCACCACTACTACCACCACACTACCCACACCACCACCCCCACCACCACCACCACCACCATTACCACTACCACCACCACCACCACTCACCACCACCACTACCCTCACCACCACTACCACCACCACCACTACCATTACTACCACCACCACCACCACTACAACCACCACCACCACCACCACCACCACTACCACCACCACCACCACCACCACCACTACCACTACTACCACCACTATCACCACCATCACCACTACTACTACCACCACTCCCTCTACCACCACTACCACTACGACCACCACCACTACCACTACTACCACCACTACCACCACTATCACCACCACCAACACTACCAACACCAGGACCGCCACCACTACCACCACTACCACCACTACCACCACCACCACCACCACCACCACTACCCCCACTACCGCTACTAGCACCACTACCAGTACATCTACCACTACCATCACCTCTGCTAAAACTACTAGCACCACTGCCACCACCACAACCACCACTACACTGTCTCTATTACTCATACTACTACTACTACTACTACTACTACTGTACTACTACTACTACTACTACTACTACTACTACTACTGTCTCTACTACTACTACTACTACTACTACTACTACTACTACTACTACTACTGTCTCTACTACTACTACTACTACTACCAGTAATGTAATGTTCGATTTGTGAATAGCGTGACAAAGGTCACAAATGGCAGAAATCAACAGTGACATTCATTTGTCGCCACTCAACTCTTTCCGAAGCTTGCCATTCGGCCGGGCAGTGTTGTTAGTGGAAGCAGTACGTCGGTTCCACTTTACATACAGAACTCTGGGGAAAAGCCATCCCATACGTCAGTGTCATCCAGATATAATAAATTATATTTACAGGGAGGAAATGGTGGTTAATTGCCGTCATATATTTATTTACCTAACGATATTTTCACACCTGAAGATGCGCGCGAGGCATCGTGCCCTGTTAACATCTTTGATATATATCTGTACGTGTAACACAACTTCTTAACGCTGGAAAACACCGACTTGAAGAGCGGTAATTAAGAGTTTGGTAAAAACAAGAACAAGAGTGCTTGTAGTTACATCGTTCCTGGGCAGTTCCAGCATGGCTGGCAGTACGTTATAACAAGGCTTATATGTGTTGACGCAAGGTTTCGGCACGCAAGAATGTTTTGAAATATCATATCTGTTGTTTTTACATTTGTTTACGATGAACTGACGCTGCATTTTCAGAGACAGAAAATATGTGTAGCCTTCAACTGGCATCAGTACCTTCCCGTAATTGTACATGTGTGTCAAAACATAGAGGTTAGACTGTCTGACAGGACCGAAACAAATATATCCAACACAGCCCATGCAAAACTGTAATACATTACTGCATTTCCTGGAAATGAAGATAACCTCATAGGTTCTTTTTATTCCATAAACTTTTCGTCTGTAAAATATGTTCATTTCAGAAAGTAGGCGCATGCAAATTCTCAAAGTTGTGTCTGTGTTGTGTTTCTACTAGTTTACAAAAAAGGCCAAGCAATTACGCCGAAATAGTTTAGAAATTTGAGGATTTTCATGCGATTTTTTATCTACATTCGTACTTCCTTGTTTAAACCCAAAACATTGCACACAGCTCGTATAGGATACGGTCTATAGTTGACTGTTGTAAACTGACGCCCGGGTAACAACATTACTGTATTCAGCTTTCTCACGTACACGAATGTGTTCCCCACTGATGCCTGCACAGTGTCATATAGAAAGTGGTCAGGTGTTACCTAAGTTAGATTTGGGATTACACTATCTCAGTAAAGTACAGATTATAGAACCTTTTCGGGGATTGAGTCCTATACATGTTTCGAACCCACACTCTCAAGAGTCAGGCACCAAATCGCAAACACACAGAGTCAGCGATCAGTGGCTCAGTGGAACTCTCAGTGTACTTGAGTCTGCAATTTACTGAGAAAAAGTAATCCCAAATATGATACATGTTATAATATTATATTCATTGACCACCAAACCAGCGTAAATACCATTGTACAACCATGAATCTGTGACACCATAAACTGTTGCATATCTTCTACAAGCTTTCACAGAGGATAAACGTTCCTATATTTAAATTAGGCAAAACACATTAGATGTTCAAAGGACATTCCTTTCATAGGAAGGCACTTTTATGCACTTTTATGCACTTTTATTGTGCCTCATTTACCTCTTTCCATTCTTTAAGGTTTTCTTCGTGAATTGTGAACATCGACATCTACGTTGCATGTCGGTCGGCTACGATGGTTTGTTTGACATAAATCGTGTGTAAGATTGAACTACGGTTTGCAGCAATGTAAGTGTTTGTTTATCTCGGCAACATCTAAATAGAATCGATGGGAAGACGTTCCTTTGAAAATAAATAGCCAGGGCATGATATAGTTGATATACTGGATAGAGAGATTTCTACACTTGCATTTCATTATCGTATTTGTTTTATCTATAGTCTACTACAGACAGCCATGTGGTGTGGCTATTACAACAATGTAGGCTATGTGGACTGCAACAGACGGTCATGTGATGTCCAGCGCCACCTGGCGGTGATAACTTGACATTTGAGAGTTATTGCCCCTATCATAGCCACATGTTCTAGTTCTCGTGATTGCTAAAGGACGTTTCCATTTGTTACCTTTGACCTTACTTCGTCCAGCGTTTGACCAAGAGAAACATTATCTGCGCTCTATAAGTGAAGAATTTCCCCGGAACGGTGAGAGAAGAACTAAGTGTTAATTAGTTTTCAGAAGACACTGAGGCGGTTATTTTCAACCTGGATTTGGATTCATCTATACGTACTCATTCTAAGTAATTAATGAAGTTTGGAATAAGCTTCATAGGAAGTACACTATGAGTGATATTTCCTTCATGTAGTTGTGCTAGGGAAAACTGCTTCGTCAGCATTACGAGACGCCATCCCAGAAGTAGGTCTATGTTGGTCTGTATGGGCGCGGTAATTGTTAATAGCTTTCGGAAAAGGAAGCACGGATAATCTACTTACATGAATATCCAATGAATTCATCAACATCAAAAGAATGTTTTCATCAGGAATCATATAGACTGAAATTAATGTATTTTCTATGTTTACCCGCTCACCATCTAAGCTTTTGCTAATTGTGGGGCTTATGTTGGTGGAGTTGCTAATTGGACAAGAAGAGCCGGGACTCGGAGAGGGAGTGAGAGATTCGGTGTTTATTTACTCTTCCGTCTAACAAATATGTGATCTCTTCCCCTGGTCAATACACCAAGGTATACAGTACACCGTATGTCAGATACTGCCACTACCTACAACTCCGGTAGATGTGTCTGGTCAATACACCAAGGTATATAGTACACCACATGTCAGATACTGCCACTACCTACAACTCCGGTAGATGTGTCTGGTCAATACACCAAGGTATATAGTACACCACATGTCAGGTACTGCCACTACCTACAGTTCCGGTAGATGTGTCTGGTCAATAGACGTAGGTATATAGTACACCACATGTCAGGTACTGCCACTACCTACAGTTCCGGTAGATGTGTCTGGTCAATAGACGTAGGTATATAGTACACCACATGTCAGGTACTGCCACTACATACAGCTCCGGTAGATGTGTCTGCCAATACACCAAGGTATATAGTACACCACATGTCAGATACTGCCACTACCTACAGGTCCGGTAGATGTGTCTAGTCAATACCCCAAGGTATATAGTACACCACATGTCAGATACTGCCACTACCTACAGCTCCGGTAGATGTGTCTGGTCAATAGACTTAGGTATATAGTACACCACATGTCAGATACTGCCACTACCTACAACTCCGGTAGATGTGTCTGGTCAATACACCAAGGTATATAGTACACCACATGTCAGATACTGCCACTACCTACATCTCCGGTAGATGTGTCTGGTCAATACACCAAGGTATATAGTACACCACATGTCAGGTACTGCCACTACCTACAACTCCGGTAGATGTGTCTGGTCAATAGACGTAGGTATATAGTACACCACATGTCAGGTACTGCCACTACCTACATCTCCGGTAGATGTGTCTGGTCAATACACCAAGGTATATAGTACACCACATGTCAGGTACTGCCACTACCTACAGCTCCGGTAGATGTGTCTGGTCAATAGACTTAGGTATATAGTACACCACATGTCAGGTACTGCCACTACCTACAGCTCCGGTAGATGTGTCTGGTCAATAGACTTAGGTATATAGTACACCACATGTCAGGTACTGCCACTACCTACAGCTCCGGTAGATGTGTCTGGTCAATACACCAAGGTATATAGTACACCACATGTCAGGTACTGCCACTACCTACAGCTCCGGTAGATGTGTCTGGTCAATACACCAAGGTATATAGTACACCACATGTCAGATACTGCCACTACCTACAGCTCCGGTAGATGTGTCTGGTCAATACACCAAGGTATATAGTACACCACATGTCAGGTACTGCCACTACCTACAGCTCCGGTAGATGTGTCTGGTCAATACACCAAGGTATATAGTACACCACATGTCAGGTACTGCCACTACCTACAGCTCCGGTAGATGTGTCTGGTCAATAGACTTAGGTATATAGTACACCACATGTCAGGTACTGCCACTACCTACAGCTCCGGTAGATGTGTCTGGTCAATAGACTTAGGTATATAGTACACCACATGTCAGGTACTGCCACTACCTACAGCTCCGGTAGATGTGTCTGGTCAATACACCAAGGTATATAGTACACCACATGTCAGATACTGCCACTACCTACAGCTCCGGTAGATGTGTCTGGTCAATACACCAAGGTATATAGTACACCACATGTCAGATACTGCCACTACCTACAGCTCCGGTAGATGTGTCTGGTCAATACACCAAGGTATATAGTACACCACATGTCACTACCTACAGCTCCGGTAGATGTGTCTGGTCAATACACCAAGGTATATAGTACACCACATGTCAGATACTGCCACTATCTGCAGCTGTGGAAGATCGCCTGGTAGTGCACAACACAGTAGTACACCATGCACCAGGTGATGCTTCTATCCACAGCTCCCTAGGATATGTCTGTGAATCTTTTGATATGATACATTACTGTGTTGTTTGTTTGTTTGTTGTTTGTTGTTTGTCCCAGCTGTATAGTACATTATACTCTACGATGTGAACATGAACATATGCAAGCTGTTTGAGGTCTCAGTACATCATTGTCCATTTTCTGAGAGTCTATCGTGAGTCTTCAGAAGTGACATGCTAAAGTTGACAACATTTCAAACTTGGCACTGGTTAAAAAGTTAGCTTTACTTAAACCAGAGAACATATAATAGACATGTAAATCGTACGCAGCCGGTCGAGCGAGCAGAACATCCGCCTGTGTCGTACAGCACCCAGTTCTGCTTCCACGTTTACCATCAGGCGCGCCTAGCTTGGTTGTTTAGGTTCAGAAGATCAGACTGGGATAGTACACTGTTCACAGTCAGGAGTTTAAACCCGGCAGCTGTGGTGCTCGTGCAAAAGTCTGTTCGTTTGTTGTTTCACGCCGCACTCAGCAATATTCCAGCTATATGGTGGCGGTCAGTAAATAATCGAGTCTAGACCATACGATCCAGTGATCAACATTATGAGCATCGATCTACGCAATGTGTCAACAAAGTCAGCGAGCCTGATGTCACCTTGGTTGCTGAAGACCAATTCTAACCCGCATGACCACGGGTCTTCGAGCAAAGGTGTACAGGAGAACGTTTCCACCACGCTTGTGGTTCCAAGTGTTGTCAGTATAGAGGTGGAGGAGTCATGGTGTAAGGTAGCATCATAACTCAAAGGGAAACACAACACATCATTGTTGACGAGAATTTGGATTGCGTACGCTTCATGACATCGTTCAAGGTCACGTTCTACCATGTGTACAATGTTGGGACGTTGCAGCAGTATAATGCCCGGCCACGCGTTGTTCATGTTGTAATAGACCTCTTGAGGCAGTATAACATTGCTGTACTGTCATAGATTTATGTTCCTACAGAAAGACTACCCTGTAACCCTAGAACAGATTAAATATTATTCACCAGAAATAATTCACTTAAACTGGAAATAGGGCGAAATTAGCCTACACACTAATATAGAAATCACAGGCTTCAAAATACACCCGTCATAATCAGAGTTGACCTCGTAACCGATGTTACTAGACTGGGTAGAAACTTGTATAACAACATGAAGTCATGAAGTTTTGGTGATTCTAGGATTCTACACTCTGGTACACAGTGTTTCTGTGCTTGTCTAAGGTTTAGTATTACCTAAACTCTGTTTGCCGACACTTCCTTGATACTCTTGGAAAATGCCGTACTGTACCTCACTATGGCTTTATCCTGTGTTCCAAGCCCTACTCGACCCTCCCGTCTCCCCGCACCTTTCCTCCCCACGTGGGACACATTGCCGTTGCCCTTATGACCACCATGTTGGTCCTGGTATATAGGTGTGTTATCCCAATGCTATCATTCCATATATACTATAAACACTGGCCGCCGGGTACACCTCGTGTCAGCAGCAAGTGTTCCACCTCCCTGAACCAATGAGAAGTGGTATCAAGTGATCAAAGTATTGGACGAAAACAAGAATCAACATCGGCGTGTGCTCTGACATCTGCCTCTAGTCATCCCGTCAGTAGAGATGCAGGCTTCTTCCAGAGGGAGATAATCGCATACAATGTGCCAGAGAGTATATGATTACTTTGTACTAAGACCAGTACACAGTGAGCGGTTCCTGAAGTGCAAGAACCGGACCAGGGGACTCATTCAGCGTAGTTGAGAGTCGCTGTGAACAATATTCAGTTACATTCTTGTAGTTCAACTTGAGAGGAACTCCACTTGGTGTTAGACGTTGGCCGCTTTGAAGAAACTAACCACTGACTCCAACCCAAGTTCATTACACGGTAATCTCATTAACATCTTCAACACTATATGGAAGCTCTCCCCTGGACATGCGGAGAGGTACGGTATCGGTGTTAAAGATCCTACTAACATGTCATTTCTCCTGACGGACAACTATGGGAACGCCCCACCCCTCCACCTATAGGTGGCTCGGGGGTGGGGGTAGGGGAAGGGAGGAGGAGCGCTGTGTATTACATGGCCATTGAAACTCTCGTGAAAACGGGTGAAAATGAACACCCCACACTCCACCCCTTGCTCAGAAAGCTGTATCCCCCCCATCCACCTACAGCTACATACGTCACTATATGCATATGTCTCTTATAAATCCTGAAACACCGAGGCAACCCGTGTTCGTGCTTCTTTGATCCTTAAGATAGAGCACTGGCACTTACACGTGCAGTTTACAGCTACTTGACTGGATCTAAAAACACCCAAAACAGTGCTTTATCAAATATCTAGTGCCTTGACTAGATGAATGGTAACATTCATTCACTACCTAAACCCGAATATCTCCACCCACTGTTAGAGTAGGTACAATATCAACAGCTTGGGGTGATATATTAATGGCTTTAGTCTCAGATTGTTATACGCTAATATCAATGGAGATTTGAACTCATTTCGTTATATCCAAAACACGCTTTTCTAATCAGCGATCTATTTACGTTGTCTAATGATTACTGTATAATTAGTAAGTTTAAATTTGTTTATTTTATTTTCATTTCGGTAACGACTACATGTTAACAAGATTACCACAGATCATGAGAAATATCCCCATCATGAGTTCTTATGTAATTGTTTTACTAAAGAAATGCGACTTGAGGCGGATTCCAGTAACTATCCATTAAGTGTGCAGAGTTAGGTAGAATTTCCATCATAATATTTTGTTCATGTATTCTGCCAGCCTAATCAGTAGCGCAAGCACAGCATACTCAAGAAACACGACATGTTGGGTCCTCATTTTCGTGTAACGGATCACTAGTAAGTGAGCAATTCCAGTATGTTGAGCGCACGTGTCCACCATATCCCATATGAATCATAGGTGTTTGCTCTAAAACATAACACGTGGAAGTAACCTACAAAATATGAACGGTAAACACGTCAAAATACCAGACCACCTGACAAGAAAAATGAGTCCGCCAATTATCTGATCCTGAAGAGGATAAATACTTTACCTCTGAAGGATAACTATCAAAAGAGAGATCTATTAGTCTCTGAGATTTAATTAATCCAGCATGTTGAGGTTAATCCTTTACGCCCATTTTCTACTCCTTACGGTAATTGGAAATGACTGCGCAGCTTTCATTAACTGGCGCACCAGTCTCAGATCATTACGCCATGTAGTCATGCTCCACGAAAGAAACAAGTCCACGTTGTGTGTGCTGTCTGTCTGGAAATAAGTTATGAGAGGGCTGAGAAGACTTCATTACCTAGTGCTTGGAGGAGCACTTCTTCACTTCAAAACACATATTCTTTCCAAAAAAGTGAAATCGGAAATGCGTTTTTGTACATGTACTCTTGTAAAACAAGAAACATCCCATCGATGGCGACTCTGGCGCGACCCGTGGGATGTGGGGTTTTAACAGTAGTGTACGCGTACGAAGAGATTTGTTCAGTCAACTATTTACACTGTTGTTACTGTCTACCCGAAACAGATGCCATGTATAAACTTATAGCTCTTAATAATACTGAATAAATAAATACTATAAACCTATAACTACAATAGTGCTGATAGTGCAACCCACTATCCCAGGTGGAAGCGTGTGTTCAGCACCTCATGCTTGTCATATAAGGTGATTAAAATGATGATGTGGTTGTTTTGGCCTGTGCTTAGGTTTTCATCTACCTTAACCTGGTAGAACATTTAGTTATCAGCTGCTGTTCTGAATGTCACAGACGTGGTTATTTAGCCGCTGTGTTGACGCTGGATTGTTGACGCCACGTCCTGACATGTCATTGGCGGATCCAGGGGGTTTTCAGGGGGTTCGAACCCCCCAACCCCTTTGAAAATTCTTGGATCCGCCTAAGCATGTCCATTATGCATGTCCACTATTTCCTACTTCCAGATGATTCCAAGGGTTGATTTAAGTTATAGTTGTGAGGAATCTGAGGGCACCTGCGTAAATGCGTCGAGTTATCCGATAATCGACACAACCGCAAAATGATTACTTACATGAAGAATACGCAGTGACCTAACATTGAGACAACCGTTCGACACATCCGGTTCCACACAACAATGTTTGACTGTATAGAGATGCAGTCTAAACATTATTGATAGTTCAACCCATCATGGAGGTTTTGTCATCAGAACAGTCTAACCCGGATTAAAGGATGAGGTTTACCTAATTTTATAGGTACTGGTGAATGAGGTTTGACGGTGGCAACAAGCTGAAACGTGTGATCAGTAATGATGCACGAGTGAGAGAGGCGTACATACAATCTCGGCCTCGCCCACAACCGTGCTTTCTACAGTACGGAATGGAGTCGCTCAGTTGATTGCAGGTACCTCCGTAGATATTATCTCCTTGGACTATACACCACAAGCATGAGGTGCCATAAATATTACCTCCGGGTCCATGACTACAACAATCATTAATATTAATATATATAACACTCATAGTATGTAATATGAGAAATTATCTACAAGGACTGTACACTACAGGTATGAGGTCCCATGTGTATTACTTCCGGGTCCATGACGAGAACAATCAGTATGTAGACCACATACTGGTTTACCAATGTAGGGGCTCCCATGGGCTCCCCACTATCCCCCATCCTAACAGAAATTTACATGGCCGACCTGGAAGAGAAGGCCCTAGAAACTGCACCCTTCAAACCGTCCTGCTGGTACCGCAAAGTGGATGACACCTTCGTCGTCCTCCAACCTCAGCAAGATCCAAAGCAGCTCCTCGCTCATCTCAACAGCCAACATCCCCGCATCAAATTCACCATTGAAACAGAGCAGAACAACCAACTACCTTTCCTTGATGTCCTTGTGTCCCGCACCTCCTCCAACCAACTCCAGACCTCCGTGTACAGAAAACCAACTCATACGGATCAATACATCCACTACAACTCCAACCACCCACCTAAAGTCAAGACCGGCGTCATCTCTACATTGACCAGAAGAGCCAAAAACATCTGCTCAACAAACCTACAGGAAGAAATTGAACACCTGAGGAAAGTCTTTGTGGAACGCAACCACTACCCACCTGAAATAGTCAACAGAACCATCGAAGCAACGCTTTCACCTCCTGCCAAAAGGTCTAAACCAGAATCAGCCCCCATCAAGATATCCATTCCCCTACATTGGTAAAACCATCACACCAAATCAGCCGACTCCTGAAACAACAGGCAGGAATAGACACTACCTTCTCAGCGTCCTCCAGCCTCAACAACCTCCTCCATGCCAACGGAAGAAAACAACCCACCGTCAACAACAACAACCCGAAATGTGTTTATTTACAAAATAGACTGTGATTGTGGACAATGCTACATAGGTGAAACATCCCGACCCATCAACACCCGAGTCAAAGAACATCGCACCTCTGTTGCTAATTCCGACACCAAATCAGCTATCTCTGACCACATCAAAGCCAACCCCAATCATCAAATAGAGTGGTCCGACATCACCATTCTCGCCAACAACCAAACGGACTTCACTAAACGCAAGCTCACAGAAGCCATTCACATCAAACGCCACAAGCCTACCATCAACCGTGACCAATCAGTATGTAGACCACATACTGTGTGATATGAGGCATTATGTACTACGAACTATACGCCACAGGCATGTTGTCCTATATTCATTACCTCCGGGTCCATGACCAGAAAAATCAATATATACCACAGATATTATATAATATGAGCGAGTGCTGGTCATATATAATATCAGAGTACGAGATGGAGGCTGGCTTCTGCGTCATACAAGAGGTAGGTTATAGATGCGATTGGGCGCACTTCAAGTACACTATCAACTCAGGGTGGTCATTTATTACCCTTGCTGTATAAGTTACCAGTAACAGAGGGCCAAACCCACACAGCGAGGAAATTAGAATACACAGAGCACGACTTGCAATAGCTATGTAATAAAGTGTTCCTGTAAACTATATATATCGGAAGTAGGTGTCTAGAAAAGGTAAGAGGGCAAAGGTACCAATTCCGAAAAAGGTAAGGTGTTTCTTTCAGATCACTATAGTTCACCTTTAAAACGGATGAGAGGGCACGTCATGATGTTCAAAAATGTGAAGGACCACCTGTTAATTTCTCATCACTAAAGTTCGTCCTTCAAAACATCCTTTCATGCTCCTCAAGTCAGTATCTTATCCGATCCTCTCAACAGCAAATCTTTGTTTATGCCAGCATTCACACTGATGATTTATCTGTTATTCAATGGCAAGTGGTCGGACATAGTCGGTCAGGCCATCCTATGTTTATGTTCAATGAGTGGAGTAATACCGACAAGGAACCTCTGACATAGGCTATTGCAGTTTGTTACTCTAGCCATGATAGTACAGTCTAGATTGGTGCCTAGTTGTATAACTACGGTAACCTGGATGACATGTTGTAAGTGGTACAAATATGAATTTGTAGCAGCAAACGTAATAATCTATCATGCGATATTTACAAACAACCCGCATGCAGTAGACATGCTCTGACAAGATGAAGATGCACAATAACAGATGGGACTACACGGGGAGTAGATTACAGGGGAATGGTTCATATGTGTGAGTACAGCTAAGCTTTAAATTAACGTCGACATGTTTTACGTGAGCTACTGCACCGACAGATGAGGCTCACAGACTTTCAGGAAACAGCAGATGGCGCTGACGCCATCAGGACACAGAAATGTCGACCTTCTCCTTGTCGTCCTTGGCATGTGAAAATACAGGTCAACCTGATTCTAGAGAATAGATTAAATGAGTCCAAACCATTGCCTTTGGTCTAGACTAACGCTTATTCCCAGAATATATCTATATATTTTTTTATAGTAACAAATAGACCCATTTAAATTGAAAGGAGTCCCAGTGAGGTGGTCCCTGAACCTGGGGAAATCTAGACTTGCTTCATTTTAGGGCTTTAGCATTGCAGGGAGGGCTAAGCAGTATGGAAAATAATGTGGTTCAGGGACTGTGGGACAGACTACTTTTGATCAAGAAATACGTAGTTGTTCCGGGCTCCTTGTAGATTGTATTATCTTCATCTTTCTTACAGATGCATGTTTTAAATGAGATATATTTATTTTATATCTGGGATTAAATGCATTGTTTGTTTGTTTGTTTGTTTGTTGTTTAACACCGCGTTCAGCAGTATTACAGCTACATGGCGACGGTCTGTAAATAACTGACACTGGACCAGACAATCCACTGAATCCAGTGATCAACAGCATGAGCATCGATCTTTGGAATACGATGACGTGTGAACCACGTCAGCGAGCCTGACCACCCGATCACGTGTTAAAAGATGAACACATACAATAAAACAGCGAATGAGAATAACCGGAGTCCCTTTCTCTAAATAATAATCGTGTTGTAAAATACACAAGGCCTGGTTGGTTTTTTGTTGTTACATCGATTCTGCGACTCAGACCAAATAAAGACGTTTTACCCCCAGCACATCATGTGGTGGTTAATCTAGATATTATGATGAACCAGTTTACTTCATGAATTATTGTCGAATCTGAAACTGCATGAAACACGCCATCAGGTCTGAACAGTGGGTACCTCAGTGATTAATAAAGCAGATAATACAGCAAAGGAAACCGTTACGGTTTAAAGAATTATTCAAAAGTCACTAAACAGCATGTGGATGTGTATACTGATCTTGTAAGCATCAAATTTAACATTTAGATACAGTCATGAGGAATCCGCTCTGTTGGACTTACAGACTTTAGCGCGCCCCCCAGCTCGCAAGCCAACAAGAGTTACATCCCTTGAACTATTTTGACAGCGATAGACGGTGTTCGCGTTTCCAGCCAGGCTGTGTGTGTGGTTTAAACTTTGTGAATTACCATAAGTGTAACAACTAGTCTCTAAAATGTACATATTTTACAGATAAAACAGTTCATGATATGAAAAAAAATGAAATATAATGAAAAGGAGCCCTGAGATTTTCTTCATTCTCAGAAGCAGGAGGTCTTAGCCCAGTGTGGCGTCTTGAGGAGTGGTGGGGGGGGAGGCTCCCCATGAGTTAATATGAAACACTAGAGATCAGCTGATAATTACAAGCTCTGTGCTCGCTTGTGAATTCAGCATATTGGTACAGAGCCTGAAACTGTGGAAATCTAGACTTGCCACATATTCTAGACTTGCATGGGCTTTCTTGGATATATTTGCTTCAGGGTCTGTATGGAAGACTAAATTACCATCTGTACGTATACGTATACGGCGTATTTGTGAACGAAAACGATAACAAAATACCCATTGCTATTATCGTTGAATTAATCCTCATGACGATAAGCCCAATAACATGGCGTTGGTGACGAGTGTGTCATAAAATCAACCGCGAGTATCGGGGTCCAAGTTTATGACATTGTTGTCAAGGGTCTCCAATACTCTGTATCCAGGGCACTGAAATATCAAACCATCAATCTTACGTTAACTGCAGCTGACAAAGTGTTTTCCCATACTGTGAATGTCACAGGTGACCGTTGTTCCAGTGCACAGGACACAGGTCGATCGAGCTGAGCAATGTTGTCCACCGAGAGTATGCGGATGGGTGATTCCTGATAACCAAGAGGGAGTGAGTAAATATGGTTCTTCGCCGATTTTAGCAATATCCCTGCAACATCACGAAGGGGGACACCAGAAATGGATTTTACATATTGTACCCATGTGGGGAATCGAACCCGGGTCTTTGGCGTGACGAGCAAACGCTTTAACCACTAGGCTACTCTTCCTCCTCTGATATAAAAGAGGGTTTCAGTTAAGCCTTACCCAATATTCATCAAACACGTTACATGTAGTGTTTCCTCAGGCAAGTACGACATATGCGTCTTTTCTTCCAGGAGCGAAAGGGTACCGGTAGGAAGAGATGGTGAAACCTTTACCTCGGATTTGGAAGACTCCATTGATGTAGGAATGCAATTTGATTGCGCGCTGATCCACTGTGAAGGGTTCGTCATTGTTCGTCTGTAAATAATCGAGTCTGGACCAGACAATCCAGTGGTCAACAGCATAAACGGGGATACGATGACATGTGTCAACCAAGTCAGCGAGCCTGACGACCCGATTCCGTTAGTCGCCTCTTACGACAAGCATTGGCTACTGAAGATCAATTGTAATCCGGATCTTCACGGGTCTCACGGAAAGAACCTGCGGTTTGAACACAGGATCAGCAGTCCTAACACGCCACCTAAGAAAATACTTCGTTACATCAGCTTTCCACCTCTGTCTGAAACATATGATCTTTCTTGGAGCATGGTGTACGTCCTGCCATGCCACCCACAATGTGTGGTAAGAGTTATCGGCCTTTTCTGGAAAATATCTGGATGTGAATATCTGAAATCTGACACATGAGATGCAGTTTGGACATTTGATTGGTTCTTTCCTATTTGTATGCGAGGTTACCCATCGACTCGCACAGTTCTTTGGGTGTGTCAGACGCAAATCTATCTCGCCTATAAGTAGTGTTTGGAAGAATGGACTACCCCAAAAGACCAGGGTTAGAATTGGTTTTCAGCATGCCATGCTTCTGGTAACGGGCAGTTAACTGGATCAGACCAGCAGTCTTAATTGATACACTTCCAGTTGCGTAGATCGATGCTTCTGATGTCAATCACGGATTGTCTGATCCACACTTGACCGTCTCAAATACCTGGATTGTTATTGACTGAGGTGTTCCAACAAACAGACAGATTGAAGGGTGCATTGATTATATTTAGTGAGTGGGTAGGTGAGTGAGTTTGATTCAAGCAGTAAATCAACAAGTAAAATCCGAATAGAGGCAAGTCTCAAACGTTGTCAAGTTTGATGAAACAAAAATGAGAACGAATATGGTGAAGACAAAGCTAGGAGCATCATCAAAGTGAATCTGGGATTCAAGCCAACAATTGTAGGTTTCCGCATAAACGAAATGGGATTCGAACCCGCGATCACAGGTTTATGGGTTGCCCATTGTATGCAGCTCCACTGAACGAATTGTGATGCCTTTTGGCGACTTGGCCGGGCAATGCAAGTATTCAGCTTCATTCATTACAACACATAGCAGGGATAGTGTGAGCAAAACCAATTAAATGTTTAAAATTAAATGCTCATAAACGCCTAAACCTGCATTTTGGACACCGGAAGAAAGCCGTTTCCTGCTTTGAGCAAACCCATCTGACAAATCTCGAAACAAAATTGGGCCGATGTTAAACCCAATCATAGGTTTATGGCGTGCCCACGGGACGAAACTCTACACACAGCGAATAGCGAAGCCTCTCACAACTGGCCACCTGACGGCTGTGGTAGAGCATGGATTACAGAAATACTGCTCGGCAGAATGAAGGTCAGATATATATTTTTGGCTTGATGTGGGTTAATGAGTTCCGGCATGTCAATGTTATGTCATGATCTTCCCTGCTGCAGCAAATGTGATCAAAAGTAATCTCCCCTTGCCATCTTCGTTCACTATCCGCCTTGGCAAACAAATGAGAGATTGCCAATGCGATAATTTCGGCGAAGCCACGTCCATTATCTGAGTAAACATAGTGATGATACGCTTCCGAGCGAATCAATGCTCCGCTAATTGCTAAAACAATAGGAGGTGGACTTGGTCGTCGTCGGCCAAGATGTCAATATGCAGCGCATGTCGTGCATGATGTTGCACGCTTCCGAACTCGACGTCGGTCACAATGTTAACGTATCAGATAATTCTCAACCATGTTATACGGGATAAGAATCGCATCAGATCAACATTGAATTTTACATCGCTGTGCTCAATGCAAATACACCCACCCACGTCGACAGCATTGCTGACGATAATGGACCTTGCATTTCTCAATACAAGCCTGAAGCGTGTACATGTGATCGCTAATGACTGTGATACGAAGCAGCTAGCGCGTTCATATAATACGATCCGATGATATTATCGGTTAGTTATTAATCTTTCTTTACACACATATTAATGACATACATTCATGTGTCGCCATATCACAGCAGCAACTGTTTGTGTTCCCCTGCAAGACAGCGCCGTCGGAAGCTTCAGTGAGTGGGTTGGAGGGTGGATGGGTCTGGTGGCGGAATGAGTGAGTTTGCGGGCATGAATGAATGGGTAAGTGGGATGGTATAATTGTATTGGTTGTGGTTGTGTTGGTCGATGTGTTTTGATGAGTGGATGGGTGGGGTTTAAGTGTGTGAGTAACTTTATCACACATGTTCCTTCTCTTCTCTCAACCATATTAATCAGACCTACATTCAAGGCATGACAAAGTTTTCCATTATACAATTCAATTGTATATTCAATATAATATATAATACTGAGTGAGGGAGTGAGTCCAGTTTTACATCGCTTTTAGCAATATTCCAGCAATATCGCGGCGGGGAACGCCAGAAATGGGCCTCACACACTGTACCCATGTGGGGAATCGAACCCGGGTCTTCGGCGTGACGAGCCAACAATTTAACCACTAGGCTACCCACTGCTCTATAATATATAATACATGTACATAATATATACTAATGATGAGATCAATATAAAAGTGAATTAGTTCAGCGTGACTTACATTTCTTGCGCTTTAGATATCCCAAATAATTCGTAGTTTAACGAAATAAAAGGTCATATCGACCTTGTGAAGCGTAACGGTAAAATACCGTCACGATGTCTCCCGAAATACCACACCACCTGTAACTGGTTCCATATGTCGCACTGAGGCAATAAACCCGGCCCTAGAAACTGTACGGCGCCCGACCCCCGATCCCCCGATCCACTCATCCCGCACTTCGATCTGTTCCAATGCCTCTCGGCACAGGGTGATTTATTCGCCTATTTTACCCAATTTAAGAGATGCATCCAGCGCGTCGCTATTTAGATTATCGAGTAAGACGACAATGTGCATTAGCCCATCAACTACAGTACAAGTACGGAAAATGGGGGCTGTTTGTAATGCCGAATTAACCAAAGTCTATGGTCTGGAAAGCTAAAAAGGGAGAAATCTATCTCCCGTAGACTTGGAATAATTGGGTTAATTCTTTAATATACTCACGATTTCCATGAGTTTGGATGTAACTGGAGTTGCGCTTGTTTAAAGGTTGCGTGATGGAGAACTTTTCTTGGAATGTACGGAAAGCGATCGAAATGTTATCCGCTTGTGAGTTTACGTAATGATCTTTCGTGTTTATCCCTGAGAGCAAGCATTTGGTTTTCAGTTTAGGGCCGGGATTCTGTGTGAGATCAGAATGTTTTTAAGTCTTAAGGGGCTCGATTGTTTTTGCAAAAATTACAGATGACGAATTATCATTTAGTTAATAAAAATAACGAACTTTATACTGAGTGAGTGAGTTTAGTTTTAAGCCGCTTTTAGCAATATTCCCTCAGTATCACGGCGGGGGACACCAGAAATTGGTTTCACACATTGTACCCATGTGGGGAATCGAACCCGGGTCTCCGGCGTGACGAGCGCACGCTTTAACCACTAGGCTACCCCATCTCCCCTTTATTCTTCGTACACTCGAAAGAAATGAATACACACATTGTTTGACTTCTTTGAGTGGCACCCACAAACCAAGAAACCCAGCCCCAAAAGGCGTACCCACAAACCAAGAAACCCAGCCCCAAAGGCGTAATCTACAAAATTGACTACAATTGTGGACTCTCATACACAGGAGAAACATCCAGGCCCGTCAACACTAGAATCAAGGAACATCAGACTTCAACCATCAAATCGGACCAGAAATCAGCCATTTCAGGCCACATAGCAACTCATCCCAATCACCAAATCAACTGGACTGACTTCAACATCCTCGCTACAAACCAATCAGACTTTACCAAACGCAAGATAACTGAAGGAATTAACATCAAACGATACCGACCACTGATTAATAGAGATCAAGGCTTCTTTATCCCCACTGCATACGATGAGCTCATCAATCAACCATAGCCTCTTGTAGAAACATCACTGGCTTCTACTGGCTTCTATGTGTATCCCCGTAGTCCTCTCCTACCCTTTATTCACTATCATCACATTGTTAATCGTGTACACATTCTATGCTCTGTGTATCATTGGCTTCCACTGGCCTCTATGTTTATCCTTGTAATCCTCTGTTATCCCTTTATTTGTTATCATCACATTGTTATTCCGCCTTGCCTTGTTAATTAGTCTTGTTGTATATATATCACCTGTTCTCTCCCTGTACCATTCTCCCTTGAAAACGATGCAAGAACCTGTATCGAAACGTCGTGCTCTAGAATAAATAGAAGTTGTCATCCGTATATGCTTGTTCTAACACACCTTGTTGTCTGAAAGTGACAAAGGTTGATATGGACTAAGAAAAAGTATCAACAAAGTACGTTCGACTTCGGAGAAGAAATTGACGTCTCTTAAAGTCAGTTTACATTCACCGGGCTCCACTAGAGCTGAGGTGAAACCGGTGTCAATCAAAAGATAAATCACTTCGTCAGTGTTAAGCCTTATTTCATCTCTCGCTTGGGACTCTCCGAGACAAGCAATTAACGAATACATGATGAACTAAAGCAAGTGGAGGTCTCCCCACTGGTGACATACATCCAGACTGTTGCTGGCAAACAGGTGTCAAATGCAACCAGGTGTCATGTGTCTTACTGCGGTTTTTGTCACTGGGCTATCAATCGTTCATTTCAGTGTGTAATTTCACCTTTCCACTTTGAGTTTGACGTCGTCGTTTTTCATAGACACATGCCATTAACAGTATTTTAACATTGATGTGCAATCTGTCAACTTCCTCTCTGGCGTTTAAATGTCTGGACTCACGCTGAAGTCATCTACAACTAACTTCAGAAAATGTTTTGCATCTTGTGACCATTAAGTGAGTGAGTGAGTGAGTTTAGTTTTACGCTGCTCTCAGCAATATTCCAGCTATATGGCGGCGGTCTGTAAATAATCGAGTCTGGACCAGACAACCCAATGATCAACAGTATGAGCATCGATCTACGCATACGATGACATGTGTCAACCAAGTCAGCGAGCCTGACCACCCGATCCTGTTAGTCGCCTCTTACGACAAGTATGGGTTACTGAAGATCAATTCTAACCCGGATCTTCACGGGTTGCGACCATTAAGTTATCTGTTACATTAGGTACTGGTGACTTTCAAATCTCCCAAGCAAAAGCTTCTACTCGAAAACAATCTCCGAGGGAAAGCCCCAGCAAGCTACGTGCTTTCTGAAACCGAGCAGTACTACTTGTGGGGTCAGTGCCGTTCCTGAACTCAGTAATGAGTGAGTTTTGTTTTACGCCACTTTTAGCAATATTCCAGCAATATCACGGCGAGGAACACCAGAAATGGGAGTCACACATTGTACCCATGTTGGGAATCGAACCCGGGTCTTCGGCGTGACGAGCGAACGCTTTAACCACCAGGCTACACCACCACCCCTCACGCAGTAGAGGTTCACGTGTTCGTATGGAAACTCAGAGAAGTGCTGAACGAAAACCAAGTAAGGACGAAAAGCAACAGGACATAGTCATTCCGAGTAATTTCAGTGCTATGGACGTTCTAGCCTCTGCTTCCATTGGGTTGGGACATAACTCTCCCAAGTGCCACTTCCAGTGCTTGTGGTAAGAGCAGACTAAAACGGGTATCGGTTGACCCCACGACGTGACCTCGACTAAGGTCCACGTGGAACGACTACGGTCCCAGCACTCATGAATGCATGTTTTCAGATGACACCAACACAATGGCGTGTCATAATCACAGCTTCCTTGTTGATGACATAACACAAAACAAGAGTTTATTGTAATTGCCAGAAATTTCCAGCATTTAATAAATATCATCACATGACAATAGCATTAAGCATTTTGAAAGTATGATCTGGGTATTTTTAGAAGATGGTGAGTAAGAAGAAAGTAAGATACTTTAGGATAACAACTTCTTTATTATAATGATACCATTATTATACATGAATCTATACCGAAACGTCGCATCATATATAATAAACAAGTTGTTATCCATAAAGTGTCTTACTTTCTTATTTTGAAAGTACATCTTAAAATAACACACAAACCTCCCCAAGTATTTTGGAGTACTGGAACCCCATCAGGTCTATGGGTGGGATATAAGTGAGTGAGTTTAGTTTTACGCCACACCCTGTAATATTCCAGCTATATGGGGGTGGTGTGTAAATAATCGGGTCTGGACCAGACAATCCAGTGATCAACAGTATGATCATCGATCTACGCATACGATGACATGTGTCAACCACGTCAGCGAGCCTGACCACCCGAACCTGTTTGTCGCTTCTTACGATAAGCACGGGATATTGAAGATCAATTCTAACCCGGATCCTCACGGGTTGGTGATACAAGACGTACCACCCACGACGGAGGTAAAGTGTATCTGTGAGTTTTCCCTGTGTGCTGGGGTGCGACAAGCGTCCCCGAGCGGCAGCCTCAAACGTTAGAATGTTCCCGTGGTGTACGTTCTGCTGAAGATACAATCACTCAACTAGTCATCTGGTTTACACGCTGGATCGTTCAAATAACACTCCTGGGGGCATATCTGACTAAGATACATGTAATTATGTATATACGAATGGTTGTGCGGTGGTAATCCCACACAGTTTCTTTGAAAGTATCATTATACCATGTTCAGCTACATACGTATAACATAACCTTTGTGT
This sequence comes from Haliotis rubra, assembly GCF_003918875.1. NCBI lineage: Eukaryota > Metazoa > Mollusca > Gastropoda > Lepetellida > Haliotidae > Haliotis > Haliotis rubra. The sequence goes on from NW_025764970.1 coordinate 82,397, forward strand.
GTTTTGTAACCTGACAGCCCATTGCAACAACTTGACATGAGATTCATGGGACTCAAACACAAACTAGGCATTTCACTTTTGTTTGTCATATCAAATCGCCACCATGACATAATACCAGACTCCATTCAAATACAGCAGGTTGTAATTACTTGGTATTCAACATGGCTACTGTGGAGGCCATATTGAAAGTAAGTCCGGTTTTCAAAATGGCCAAGATTACTTGGTAATGGTCTTTTTACTTAATTCGTGATGTTGATAAAGTCGCTTTGCTCGGAAACTATAGGAAGATGAACATAACCGCAGATAAAGGTAGAGAAGCTGACAGGGTCTTATGAGTAACAGTGGTAAGGGTATGTTTTATAGCAACAGGGCAAAAAACATCCACAGTAGCGGGCAAGCTTGAGATAAGAAAACATGCTATTATTTCACGTGGGAATTAATCTTTAGTTTTGGCAGAGACGTGATACACAGGAGAAATACGGCCATTGGACACCGTGATACGGACGTTTGAAATTAATATTTTATATTTATGTTTATCAAAGCACACTGAACGGAATAACGAGCACAAGGCGATGTATGACATTGAATAAATAATCTGTTATGAAAGTCATAATACAGTATGTTCTACAATTACCAAGCATGCGCCATTAGATCAGGACAGAGCATACTGATGCATAACGATATAGCCTTATGTTAATAACTGTGTCCACACATTTATGAATCTCAAAGACCTCCACTTAAAACAACATCTGTGTTTAGTTCAACTAAAGAATCCCATTCATACCTCTACGCTGTGAATACGTCACGAGCACAACTGAAATATATCTCACGCAAACAACCAAAGAGTACCCGACAAGTAGGTTATATTCTGCCTGAAATGCGTCACAGAAAGGTATCTACAAATAACTCAAACATCTATTTCCATCCCTGTTATCGAAGCATACAAAACGTTTCTACTTGTGGAATTACAGGTGACTGGGTATAAAGTAAACTTACTGTACCACACCACCAATAACTCAATTGTCTTGTCAACGTGAATGACATAGGTTAAAATATGCAGCTGTCGTCGAATTGTATTCACGTGTGATCAATGCACCACTCTTTCGGAATAAACAATTTTCCGCGTTTGACCTAAGTTATAAAGGCTTTATTATGCACCTGGGAAAACATTAAGTGCCCCTACTCATGGTCGCGCGACCGAAACTGTAATTGTGTAAAATCCATTTGTTAATGACACACGACACGAACGGTTATCCATGCCTTCGTTGGGAATGTCTTCCGGCGATAATGGCGCGCAAAGCAAGTACATGTAACAAGCCAGTCTCGAAAGCTGAAAAGAAGCGCAGTTGAATATTATCCTGGACTTTAGTCTTCATTCAACATGGCTTGTAGCGGATAATCAGGGGCGAACATTAGCGAATACTGGGTTTATTCACGTTGGATACTACGTCACCGCTAGGTTGCCGTCATTCAACCATCAACATATTGGCAGAAGAAACATCGGCACACGTATGAGGTGAAGGTGCGTGCAGCAGTGACCTGCTCGCTTCGTGATGCGACAAACACTTCCCACAAGCTGCTCTCCAAATAAAGGGACGCCACTCAAACAACTGCCACCACATGCATTGAGAAATGGACATAACGTGATGTTTGACGTCATGGTTTTCCTATGGCGTATATTCTGGTGTTACAAAACTTCACAGGCCTCCCTTGGTAGCAGATCAGTCATGGTGTTGGGTTGCCAATCCCCTGACCTCGAGCTTGACATGGTCACTCAGCAGTGGAGGGACGGGTGGCAGGTACATGCGTTAATGGACCTGCTGTGCCACAACGGGACAACAACGGGAGACGACACCGTTCTCGACAGGTAACATAGTTCCTCCAGAAGACGTCATCAGCCCTTCAGTGCCCACGGGGAGAGAAGCTGAACTCGTCAGTAACCAATGTAGAGGAACTGGAATGGCAAAAGTGACCCCAGGAACTCCCGAGGCATCTCACAAGAGGTTCTAAAAATTTGCCCGGTTATCCGGGCACGTGGCAGCTTTCACGCTTTCAGCAATAGTGGGACCATAACGGACACTGTTACCTACAACTCACCTGCCACTCTATCATTCACTTTACGTACCAACTGTCCAACTTACGAACAATTAAATGTCCATCAACAAAAACCACTTTCAAAATGTCATGACGGCTCTCCAAAAGTTCTCTTCAAGAACACATGTTCTGGTTTCTATACCATATATACAATATATGTGTGAGGGAATCTCATTGCCAAAATAGCAAGGTGAAATTAGTAACAGAATATCCATAGTCACATGAAGACACACCCGACCATGTCGCAGAAGGCACTACCTTTATACACTCTCAAATGTATTTATCTTTTGTATTTGTCATGACAGCGAAAAAGAACGTGATCCTAAACCTCGTTAATATATCCAATGTGTATTTCAGACTGTAGTCACAGATAGCGACTATTGAGAGTTCGCTAGTTGTAAAATGTTTGGAAATTGATATTTTTCCTGGTGACCATTAACTTGTCTACAGTAACTGACACGTGACAAGATCCTTGACATGCCATATCCAAACGTCTTTCGCCTTACGCTTGAAACACTTGACTTGTCTGTAAGACGTACTGTACTGTCTGTTTGCATTAATGAACCTGTAGCACAAATATCTTGTCTTTGGTTTCAGACACGGCACATCCTTAAGAGTTGGGTCAAAGGATGTGTGTCCGGTTGCAGGTGGCATTTAGCAATGACATTATTAATACACAAATGATGGCACCAATGGCACAGTGGCACCTTTAATTGTGACTGCTGGACAAGGCGAAATGGCTACAGTCTGGATAACTGCACTGGTCTTTTAATTAACCTAAGACGAATAACTTCAATGGTATATTACGACGACAACAAGAGGCTACAACAGTGGCCTTGTCGGTTGTATACGGTTCTATTGCAAGTGCATACTAAATGACAATGCTGTTTCTTCTGTTTCGACTGGTTTCAAGCACCTCCGCGTCAGTTTAGCAGGCAAACACTGTTATGTGGACGTATCAGAAAGGTGATATTCTCTCCATGAAGCTGCCCGTCCGGTGTAGTCGTTCTGGCTCTGAGGAGCTGTGGCGCTTGTACATAGGGGACTGAAATAGAATAACCTTTCTATTACCATTGCTCACGACTGAAAATGTATAACGAAATCAGCCGCGCTTCATATTTTCCTCTTGGTCAAGCAACGATGAGTCGCTGAGTAAATTTGGTTTATCGCGACTTGCAACAATTTATCGGTTATTTCTCATATTGTGGCGGGAGGAAAGGTAAAGCAGGTTGCGAATGTCTACAACTCAAATAATAACAAGAAACGGTCAATGGTAATAGCACAGTGTGTCCCAGTGCAACTACGCGCTTTAGCCCACAAACCAACATAAGAACGACCACGCGATCTGCAAAATGTTAAATGTTTGAAGGAATGGCCCAACGACACCGTCGTTACAGAACCAGAAAAGACAAGGGAAGCGACCTTTCTGGGGTGTTAGGTTTGTTAGCATTCTACCAATCCAGGTGGGTTCCACCAAAGGAATCGGGTTTAACACCGCCGTGCGTGGGTGCGTGCGTCCGTAATCTCTTTGGTATAAAGTGGGAGGTAAACCCCGAATAGTTCGCAGGTCACCCGAGTCGCCTCAATGTACATAAGTTAACAAGGCATACTGTATTCAGCTGTCAAACCTTATTAGCTAGGACGGTAAAACAAAACCCCGCAAAGAATCATACAAATATATGTTCCCTCTCATTTTGTGGTTATATGTGTTGTTTTTGCTCCTCCAACTTACATTCTTGAGTAGTTCTTTACTGAGCTCGGGAAAGTCCGGCCGATAGCAAGGTTCGTGGGCCCAACAGTCCTCTATCAAATCCTGCAGCAGAGTGTTTATCCAAACAAAATCGTTAGTTTGTAAAATATGAGACAGAGCCCTAGAGATCTGAACACCTACTAAAACTTGTTACGAAGTGGAAACTCAAATTGATTATCCTGAAAGTATCATGTACATGTATTTCAATACTGCACATAAATATAATAACATGTGACGCCTGGAGCTGCACAGGGATTTAAGGGACAACTCACTGGTGCCTTGTCATCCGAGACATTCCAAGAGGCAATTTACAACCACCTTTCACTGTATAACCAGATTATTTACAGACCGCCCTCATTAAGCTACATAACTGCTGACCGCCTCCGTAGTGTTGTGGTTAGAGCGTCCGCCCGGAGAGCGGAAGGTCGCGGGTTCGATCCCCGACCGCGTCATACCAAAAGACGTTAAAATATGGTACTTGTTGGTCCCTGCCTGGCGCTCGGCATTAATGGGTACAACGAGGACTGGTCGGCTCGGAGTCAGTATAATGTGTCTTGAGTGGGGTATTCATGCTTCACTGCGGCATGGTATCTCAGTGGGCTAGCACTATAAAACCAGCTTCAGTCTGGGCTAGTACAAGCAGCCACACATACACATACACACGCATGCACGTCATCATATGAGCGAAATATTCTCAAGCACGACGTTAAAACCCAATTTCACCTCACCTCACATAACTGCTTAGATGACTTTTCAACAGGAAACAACAATAAACACGGTGTTATCAAGCCATCCGATATTATTCATGACTGGAAATGTGAACCACAAACCTTCAAGGCGGAAGAACAGGTGAGGTTGGTCAGCCCCTGCCGTCGACCCTTGCACACCTGCCAAATGAGGCTCTCAACCGGCACGTCATTGTAGGGAAAGCGCCCACTCAAGACCTCATACATCACGGTTCTGGAATTAGCAAATGTTTCATTGATTGCTACATTTGCGTTAATTAGCGTTTATTTTTTCTACCATGATTTTGTTGTAAAGCAATGCATTGTTGGAAAAATAATCTGAAAATGCACTAGTAATTTTGCATTTGAGCGATTCAACTGTGACTAATTGTTGTTGTACGTTATTCCTCGTCCACTTACAGTGACCCCAACCTGCACATACATAACTACCACAACCCCGACAAGGCGAGGAACAGAACATGTCGATGTACGATAAAGCAGTCTCTTAAGTTTCAAACAAATCCCACAGTCTTGCTTGTACCCTGAAATTATGCAATCATGCTTGAAATACCCCATAAAAGACACACATATCTGAGGTTCCGTCAAACAAATGCTTGAATCATGCATGTCATATGTACACAATACATACACCCAACCTGCAGACCTAACCAAGTGAGTGAGGGAGTGAGGTTTGAAGCTGCTTTTTAATGTATTGTAATTATATGACGGTGTCAGTGTAATGTGACAGGAAAACCCATAGTGATGCAGGGTCCCGCTTCACAGAGCTATCGTAACGCTACGACTGTCGTACCTCCAGTACTGCAACATAGACTTACGGCAGTAGCTTTCTGAAACGAGGCCCAGGTCTCTGATCTTTACCAATTTGGTGAAACCCAAAGCATGAATGGTTGTGACAGCCTAAACATAGGAGCGAACAGGAATTCAAACCCCAAATCAGGTTCTTTTGTCCCCCGCAGCTAAAGAAGAACGAAATATTAATAACATATTTACTACTTTTTATATTTTTGCCAGGTAAAAGATGCCTGAAACGACTGGTGTCTGTATAATCACCCAATGTAGGCTGTCAACACAATTGAAGACACTTGGTGCAACGTTTTATGACATATTGCGTTAACAAGAGTTTAAAAGGTGGTCAAAGTAGCGTGTTGACCTTGAAAATAAGGTCGAGGTCACCATAATGTGACTGGTGTCTGCGTAATCCCTCAATGTAGGCTGCCACCAAAGTTGAAGACATTGGGTACAACAGTTCATGAGATATCGCGTTAACAAGAATTGGGACGTACGTACGGACGGGAAAAGTTATGAGACAAGAATATACATACTGAAGGGTACATACTGAAGGGTACATACTGACAGGGTACATACTGAAGGGTACATACTGACAGGGTACATACTGAAGGGTACATACTGACAGGGTACATACTGAAATATACATACTGACAGGGTACATACTGACAGGATACACTTGAGGTCCACGGAAACTAGCTCACGGTTAAGATGACCTAAAAATCCATTAATACAACACTAAGTCTTGTACACAGAAATGTCACTGCTGACCTCACCTGTCATAATAACGTTTAATAAATGCACTACTGAACTGAATACGGAGGCTGCATTTATACTGGCACTGAAAACGTGAAAACGGGTGAAAAAGCTGTATCCGCCCCTGATAAGGGTATCCATTCGTTTGACGGAAGTCACTGACAGGACTACAAACGAGCCATTCAGTGAGCATTAGACACAGCTGATGATGCATCTGATTACAGACGAATTATAACCGGAACAACAAGACTGGTATCTGCGCCATCGCGCTGACGGAAGTGACGTCCCAGTTCCAGAATGTCATACCGCTCATACTTCTCAGCAAGGATACGTGTATCAACTCTTTAACATCTGAAAATAACGTGTGCCACTTCCTGCTACTAATCTGTCACAGTTTGTCCAGATCAGGTTCATAGGACTGAATTAAACAGTTTACGTGATCACGTTGTGGAGCCAAGGCATCTTTACTTGAAGTACTGGTCCTTGTACTGGATATAGTCCCTATGTTGTCTACGTTCATTATTCAGACGGCTTTTACTTTCGTTTTCGATGGTGTGAAGTTTACATTACAAGATGTCAGATACTTCTGCACCGTCGACTTCTGACTGCTCACCCTTGGTCGCTGGTATAGGGTCGTTGTTGTAATTGGTTTTGTCAATGACTCTGAGACTGGATTGACCTCTACAATCTTTGAAACATTCACCATAGACCCCCTTGTGACAGGCACCACATTTATTTTCGACTCATTTCATGTATGAGAATGAGTGAGTGAGTATGGTATTACGCCGCTTTCAGCAATATTTCAGCAATATCACGGCGGGGGACACCAGAAACGGGCTTCGCACATAGTACCTATGTGGGAAATCGAACCCGGGTGTTCGTGACTAGCGAACGCTTTAACCACTAGGCTACCCACCGATCCAGTTAACCCGATCGCGTACATGTAACAGTGTAACAATGCATGTTTCGACATGAAAAGGTCAGCTTCGTCTAAATCGGCGAATGTTCCATATTTGGTACACGAAATGTATTTTAAATATTTCCAGCAGTTGAAGTACATATTAAAGGCGTAATTCATTAAACAACGGTATACGGTATTTTCAAAACTGAAGTCATCTTCCCACAGCAGCCGTGGACGCTAGCCTGTATAAAGCCAAGAAGAACGAGACACCGAAGGAGACAAGCAGTTTTCAGCGATGGCATCGATGTATACCCAAGTGTTTTGTACAGGAAGAGGGTCACATCTGCTAGTTCAAGTACAGAACCATATCTTTGAGCTTCCAGAAGTACGCATGGACTCTAATCTAGTCTAATCAGTATAGTACAGGTTTGAGACGGAGTGAAGGAAGAGGGTCACATGCCGGAAACATCTTTCATTAGTCCAATTACAGAATCATAGAGCTACCATAAGTACACAACTCAGGTCACTCTAACGGGTTCATCTGACCTTGTTGTTCTGGCAAGGGCGTATTTTTTCAAAGATTTTTCCAAAGATTTATACTTCACAGAAACACCAGCGAAAACAAAAAGAGTTAAATTAGAGTTTTGGTAATAAATTAATTTTGTGAGGGAAGCCGGACGAATGAACGTCCGTGTGTGTCTCGATACAGCTTTCAAGATACGTTAAGTGTTTCTTGTTCAATGCCGCGCTATTCCAGTTATATGACGTTTTACAGATCGGAGATTTCGATTGACGAAAGTGTTCCTTTGAAAACGACAATAACAGCATGCTTTTGACATATTTTTCAGTGTAATGTTGTTCACGACATAACAAATATTTATCTGTTTATTCATCTTATATTACTATTGATTCTTAAAGGTCTGTTTTTACGGATTGCGTAACCTTATCGCACGACAACAAGGGAGGCGTAATCAATATCGCTCTCAAACAGAAAAACTGCACAAACACTGACAAGTCTCTACGGAATCGCATAACACAGAGACAAATGTTTAACACGTGAACATGTGAAGGAGACGCTGATGTTCGGGACTACAAACTGCGCACTGAAGTCGTCAGCGCCATGTTCAGCAAATGTCATAGAAAAATACGACGTGTTTAACTGATGATTACAAAACGTCAAATAATTGAATGTGTTGCATAATGTCCACCTGACGAGGACCAATGCAGCCATTTGGAATACCCCTGTAAAAGGTGTGTGGGCACATATGTGTGTGTGAGGGGTTGTTTAAGAAATTCATGCATTTCAAATATTGTTTGGTTTTTCGCTGCTTTTAGCAATATTCCTGCAATATCACGGCTGGGGACACCACAAATGGGCTTCACACTTTGTACCCATGTGGGGAATCGAACCCGAGTGTTCGGCGTGACGAGCGAACGTCTAGGCCATTAGGCCACCCCACCGGCCCTGTTTACAGTGTCAATGCAGTTTTACCACATGTGTTTCACACGTTATCACTATGTTGTCAGTTGTTCGGTTATATTGATAGCGAATCTTACTTCGTAAAATGTCTTGGAAATTTGTTAAAACAATTAAAGGGAAGCTGAGCCTTAATCCATGGGGTTCCATCAGTGTACCTAAACTTTGAAGGGAGGTAACCGCACGTGGCATGTATGGGCTCTTACTGCGGAGATAGCGTATGTTAAGTTTGTGAAGGGCGTGATCGCTAAGTAGTGAAAAGCATGGTGTGCATGTATAACAGGGAATGAACTAAAGCTAGTATTGTTCATATTGCTTTAATCACGAACCATGTTGGTTAGTATGGGAAAACTGTTTCAGTGTACATTAAATTTGTCAGCTATTGTAATGGAGACATGCTATCGTGTTACCGTCGCGTTGATTCCTCGTGTAAGGAAAGTAGCCCCATGGGCCTGTTGCAAACACTAAATATCAAACGCCTACCATACTTCCATTTCACCAATAACTTAGCAGAAATGATCATTTTGTCAAATCGATTATATTCTTTCATTATTTGGCACCGGGACTTACCCAAAAGCATATACGTCCGCCTCATTTGTGTACGGAGAGGATGTGACGAAACGAGGAGGAAGTGTAACCATCGTGCAAAGGATTTCGGGAGCCACGTAGGTCATGTGACCTCGAGGTATTGACGAGTGATTGACTCTGTAAACAAAAATAAAATATGTAATTATTGGAAATGATTATCCAATATCTCTCGAATAACTTGGGTTTAAGGCCGCTTTGAACAGAATTCAAGTTATTTCACGGCGTGAGGGAGGAAAGCCCGAGAATGGTGTAGTTCTATTAACATGTTGACGACTTTGGTGGAATCGCAAGCACGGAAATGGTCCTGATAAACCTTGAAACATCACACTTGACGGGAGATAAATCACAATAGTGAGTGAGAGAGTATGGTTTTACGCCGATTTTAGCAATATTCCAGCAATATCACGGCGGGGGACACCAGAAAGGGGTCTCACATTGTACCCATGTGGGGAATTGAACACGGGTCTTCGGCGTGACGAGCGAACACTTTAACCACTAGGCTACCCCACCTCCCTATATAAGTAACGAGACAATACAGCCACGCTGGTGGACTGAAGTCAACATTCGCCAGGAACATTGTACAGACGTATGCACTGAAGTGGTATTCAAACTATTCAGATTTTTTTGAAAATACCAGGAATCGTTTAAAGGTTTCCAGTTGGTCCATGCGTCCCTTGAATACGATGTAAGATTGCACGCTCTGCCAGGGTATCCAAGCCAATTACGATGGTTATTTTACATGTCGTTGCTTTCATTGTCTTCTATGAGAAATTCACTATCAGAGCAATAATTGCACGTACCAATGATCTGCTTTGATCAGTTTTACCGACCCATCAGTGTTAAAGTACAATGTCCAAGAATAGAAATGTTATCACGTTACCGTATTTCTACGAAACTACTGGATCAGCATAATGAAACACAATGTCCCAGACCACGCAGGAAACAACACAACATTGTTGTGACCTACAGTGTTGTGTCCAACCACGAGCAGGACAATGGAATGGTGATGTGTCCAACTGTTAAGCTCCATGACACATCACCGTAATATAGTATTGTATCCGGGACAAATAGATCACCGCAATATAGTACAATGTATCCGGGGGCAAATAAATCACCGCAATATAGTATAATATGTCCGGAGTCAAATAGATCACCGCAATATAGTATAATGTGTCCGGGGGCAAATAGATCACCGCAATATAGTATAATGTGTCCGGGGCAAATAGATCACCGCAATATAGTATAATGTGTCCGGGGGCAAATAGATCCCCGCAATATAGTATAATGTGTGTGGGGGCAAATAGATCACCGCAATATAGCATAATGTGTCCGGAGGCTAATAGATCACCGCAATATAGTACAATATATCCGGGGGCAAATACATCACCACAATATAGCATAATGTGTCCGGGGGCAAATAGATCACCACAATATAGTATAATGTGTCCGGGGGAAAATAGATCCCCGCAATATAGCATAATGTGTCCGGATGCTAATACTGACTGACTGACTGAGTTTGGTTTTACGCCGCTTTTAGCAATATTCCAGCAACATCACGGCGGGGAACACAAGAAATGGGCTTCACACATTGTACCCATGTGGGGATTCGAACCCGGGTCTTCGGCGTGACGAGCCAACGCTTTAACCATTAGGCTACCCCACCGCCCCCCGGAGGCTAATAGATCACCGCAATATAGTACAATATATCCGGGGGCAAATACATCACCACAATAGAGCATAATGTGTCCGGGGGCAAATAGATCACCACAATATAGTATTGTATTTAATGTCAGATAATTTGAAACAGTCTTATTACTCTTCCTTGAGTAATTGCTCCAAATGCAACTATTTTCACTAGTTTAAGTCAGTATGAAATGTCGAATTTTATTTATCGTTTAACCTTTCTACCCATTTACGAGCTGCTTTAGCACAATTTAGGTGTAGTAGTTTTAAGATAGCTGTAGAAACAGGGTGTTATATCAACACTGACTATAATAAAAAAAATCTGTACATCATGTAAATCTAAAGGTCTAACTACATGGAAGACGAATTCCATGTATTGTTCATTTGTGAATCCTATTCACAACCAAGAGAGAGGTAAATTACTCAATTGCCTTACAGTTTATATTCTTCAGGTAATCTTCTCCGTAATACTAACTTAGATACTGTAATATCTGCTGTTTCATATCTGTTTAATGTTAAAAGGATCATTACAAACACTCTTGAAAGATCATTGTGCTCCTGAAGACACTGTTTTCTTTTTATTTTGGCCCTATGGTCTTTAACTGGAAATAAACTGGAGACTGGGACACACAGATCACCGCAGTATTGTATATCCGGGGACAACCTAGGCTACAGCATTAAGGTGTCGTGTGATTATGCTGCAGTACTGTGTGGCAGATATACTCATGGAAACGAATAAGGGAACACATGAAAAAGTACAAGTGTTCCTTTATTCTTGTCCAGGTGTCTTCACAAGGTGTGTATTGCACTGTGAGTGAAATTCTGGGAATGAATAAAGGAACACTAGTACTTTCACGTGTTGCTGAAGTCTGGAGATATTTTCCAGATATGCATAATATACTGTATACCTATTCACCTGTCATATTTGGCCTCGGCAAAGCCGTAATCCATGGCGCTGATCTTCACCTTAGGGGCAAGGAAGACGTTCTTAGTGTTAAGCTTTCGTAGAACAATGCCCTTGGCGTGGAGGTAGCCCATGCCCACTGCGATCTGCCTCAGTATCTGGAGCTTGCTGTGGATGTTCAGCTTCTCCTTCTTACAGTGGAGGTTCTCGTACAGCGACAAACCGGCAGGAGCACTGAAAGCAAAGATCAACTAGTTATTCCCTTTGTTCAGTCACAAGACCGCCTCCGTGGTGTAGTGGTTAGACGTCCGCCCGGAGAACGGAAGGTCGCGGTTTCGATCCCCGACCGCGTCATACCAAAACACGTTAAAATATGGTACTTGTTGGCCCCTGCCTGGCGCTCGGCATTAATGGGTACAGGACAGGTCGGTTCAGAAACTAATTCTAACCCTGGTTAAATGCATATTAGGTTCAGGGTGACAAGAGGGTACCCACAAGACTATATCATGACAAGTGGGTACCCACAAGACTATATCATGACAAGAGAGTACCCACAAGACTATAGCATGACAAGTGAGTACCCACAAGACTATAGCATGACAAGAGAGTACCCACAAGACTATAGCATACCCACAAGACATGACAAGAGAGTACCCACAAGACTATATGCATGACAAGAGAGTGATGATTGAGTAACCCAAGGTCTATCGACAAGAGTACCCACACAGCATGACAAGTGAGTACCCACAAGACTATAGCATGACAAGTGAGTACCCACAAGACTATAGCATGACAAGAGAGTACCCACAAGACTATAGCATGACAAGAGGGTACCCACAAGACTATAGCATGACAAGAGAGTACCCACAAGACTATAGCATGACAAGAGAGTACCCACAAGACTATAGCATGACAAGAGAGTACCCACAAGACTATAGCATGACAAGAGAGTACCCACAAGACTATAGCATGACAAGAGAGTACCCACAAGACTATTGCATGACAATGACAAGAGAGTACCCACAAGACAAGCATGACTAGAGGTACCCATGACTATAGCATGACAAGAGAGTACCCACAAGACTATAGCATGACAAGCATGACAAGAGAGTACCCACAAGACTATAGCATGACAAGAGAGTACCCACAAGACTATAGCATGACAAGAGAGTACCCACAAGACTATAGCATGACAAGAGAGTACCCACAAGACTATAGCATGACAAGAGAGTACCCACAAGACTATTGTGCATGACAAGAGAGTAGCATGACAAGAGAGTACCCACAAGACTGTACCCACAAGACTATTGAATGACAAGAGGGATGACAATAGTTATCTTTCCCTTTCGGCTGTTCACCTTCCCACCACCTTCAGACTTTGGTGTTTACATTTCACAACGTGTGAGGTCCAGTCAGGGTTACAACATTAAATGGCTTTAGTGGAGCTTTTAAAAAGTAGACATTGCACAGGACAATGCCAAATTGGACGCGAATGTGTCATAAATGATGTAGTGAGTGAAGGAGTGAGTTTAGTTTTACGCCGCACTCACAAATATTCCAGCTATATGACGGCAGTCTGTAAATAATCGAGTCTGGACGAGACAATCCAGTGATCAACAGCATGAACATCGATCTACGCAATTGTGAAACGATGGCATGTGTCAACCATGTCAGTGAGCCTGACCACCCGATCCCGTTAGACGCCTCTTACGATAAGCATGGGTTACTGAAGATCAATTCTAGCCCGGATCTTCAAGGGTCCACAAATGATGTAAGATGCAGTTCTCTATTTTGATCTGCACCACATGTTCCCGTGTTTTTTCAGTTGAACAAAGCTTTATCGTGTGCTTGCCACGGGTGTCACAGGCTATCATCACACTCTGATTGTGATTCATAAACACATGCTAATGAAATTGTCGGAATCGTACGATGAAGATTCTTTTGCTAATGGAAAACGGTTTTGTTGTTTTAATCAACCCTGAATAACCACATGCTTACAGGTTTAATCAATACTGATTTTTCTTATCTTGTCTTAAGATAACAGATAAATTATTTTGTACACCTAGGTGCATTTAAAACCAAGGTTTCATTGTCGGGTTTTTTTCCTGTTTGCAACATGACAACCTGACAGTTCAGACTTAAAAAACAACTACTGTCACAACTGATTGAAATGTATGTGTTAATTCTTACTTGAACAGTACAAATGAACGATTCAGAAAATAGTCTATCCGGCTTCAAACGGTGATTTTGTGAGGAAAGACATTTGCATATATCGCACACGAGCATGATACACCTCACATCACCTCGGAGACACACGCTGTTTACTGTGTTGGCTCTCTCTATCAAAGGAGCCGTTAGGAAATAAAAATGTTTAATTTCAACGACAGCAAAGTAAATACCTGCACTCCCATGTAATGCTCTCGTAGATGCATGGCCCAATCAATACACCAGCAGTGCCATGTTTGACACGTTTCCTGGAAGCCGATTCCAGACAAAGTGGCATATATATTTTTTAAAGAGAAAAATTAAATGCGCATTTCCTGAATTCTATTTTCTAGACAAGTTTCGTTTGAGATATTCTCTTTGTGAAATGTTGCTCTTCAAACACCATAACGACAGGTCTGGTAAAATAGTTTACGTCCATATTTCTTATTGATTGTGTTTCCCTGTACATTGCTACCAGCACGTAAGTTTCTTAGATCGCAGATAAGGATGCGCGGTCGAACAACTTGTTTGTCGGCATTTGAATAAATACTGTGAAAGTAGTGCTTTGTAGTCATCTAGTTCAAACTGTATCTGTATACTGAAAATATCCCCCAAACACATGCTATAATATTTATTGAAGCACAGACCTTCCACATGTGCAGTTTCATGACGTACACAGACCTTAACGTTACTGCCACAATACAATATTGTCACTGTGGTCTGAAATCAATAGGTTATGGACAAGACTACACTATGGACGCATTTACCCTTTACTGTAAATCATTGGAGATTAGCCATTAACTCTAGCAAAACAACAATCTTAGTTTTCGGCGGTACAACAAGAGATATGAGTACACAGATACTAATAAATGGTACACCCATCGAATATGTCAAAGATCATAAGTATCTTGGAATCCATTTTACAAACAATAATTCTTTTAAAACCTCTATAAAAGTCCTTTGGGAATCTGCTACTAAAGCAATGTATTTCGTTCTGCAGAAAGGTCGCATCTTTAACTCCTATCAATCAAATTCCAATTATATCTCTTTGATGCCATGGTTAAGCCAATTCTGTTATACGGCTGCGAAATCTGGGGTTTTGAAAACTGTAAAGTTATAGAATCAGTTCAAGTTAACTTTTTACCCAAATTACTCCTCGTTAAGAGAAGCACGCCATTATACATGCTATATGGAGAACTTGGAATGATACCCCGAATCAACTCTATCAAATGTCATATGGTATGTTTCTGGGCTAGACTTCTATCTGGTAAAGAACAAAAGCTGTCAAGAATTTTATACCAAATGTTAGACAATGAAGCCTGTAGAAACAATAGCAATCAAAACATGGATAAACTCTGTGGAAGCCGTATTTAATGAAAGTGGCTATAGCTTCTACTAGCTAAGCCAACAAGCTGTCTTTCCCAACGAAATTAAACTATTATCTCCTTACGGTTACATGATATAGCAATCCAAACATGGCGCGCAGAGATTTCGAATTCTTCTAAGGGTACCATGTATCGCGTATTCAAATCTGAGCTTGTCCTTGAAAAATATCTCACATACATCTCTTTCTCCTTGGCTCATAAAATTCTCTTGTTTAGAACATCCTGACACCGTTTACCTATAGAAGTAGGTAGGTGGCACAAAATTCCACCCGAAGAAAGAATGTGTAACCTCTGCGACACGTGTGAAGTTGGCGATGAATTTCATTACAATTTTCTCTTCAAACATCATCGGAAAACTTACATACCAAACCCTTATGTTAAAAACCCTAATGTTTTAAGATTTAACGAATTGTTTAACTGTAAACGAATTAGTGTGTTAAAAAAAACTGTGTATATTTTATAGTACTATCATGAACACTGTACAATCTTCCTTGTGCACCATCCCGCCATCCCATGTATTCTGTATATTTGTACCTCTTATGCCGATTATCCCGGCCTGAGCGTAATAAAAGTTCGGTCCTGTTCTGATACATCAGCAACGATCAACGCATAAAGGACAAAGACAAGCAAAAGAAATGGGCACATATTGACTGTGCAATGTCCGGGAATGGAACGTAGGACGAGCGGACGCAGTCAACATTACCGGGCCCACCTGGAAAGAAAGCCAACTTTGACGTGGGCCCGAATATGTCCTAATTATATGATTAGCAATTATCATTTAAAAATATAATTAGCAAAAACAAAAATATTACTTCCCGTTACTTCTGTTTTTTTGGAACTAACTTAACCATCATAACATGCGTGTTAAGTAGCATGAAAGCAACTGACTAGTGCATAACACCATTTTGTGTTATAATGTATATTTTGCATTAAATGCCATGACTGTTATGAGTTGATGCCAAAGTCTTGGGTTAACATCCCTTTGTTGTGATGAGAACAGTGCATGTTGGTAACTTCTGACGAAATATTCGAAATGTGTGGATTAAACACGTTCGTTTCTCATAACAACTAACCAATAGCACTAAACGTTTGGATGTTTCGTATATTACAATTTTCCGGATTTAGAGCAATTTTCAATTTTAAAGTTGCTAAAACAATTTTTCAACAAGCTTTGACAATCCACAGTGCCGTTTGTGTTTTGACGCTAAAGTGTCCACTTGTCATTGTTTACCTAGTGGAGGAGAAACGGGGTTTAGTTAGCCCTGCTCACCCCCTTACCCCGGGGCGGTGGGGTAGCCTAGTGGTTAAAGCGATCACTCGTCACGCCGAAGACCCGGGTTCGATTCCCCACACGGGTACAATGTGTGAAGCCCATTTCTGGTGTCCCCTGTCCTGATATTGCTGGAATATTGCTAAAAGCGGCGTAAAACTAAACTCACTCACCCCTTAACGCCAGGACGAGAAAAGTGCATCTTTCAATGTATTTGGGTATAACACGGCCATGGGACTTTAGGTTCAAATGGTTGGAAAATCAAGTGGTTGAATTTGGTCGAAACATTTCGACCTTCCTACCCAATTCTTTTTAAAACTAGTGCCTAGAAAGAACATTTTAGAGATAGATATTTCATGGTGAGACTAAATGTATCGTGGTCTGTGTTCCTGATACAGGCCTGGAGCCATTGTGGTGTCATCCGGGCAATATGATATGCAGCACACAAGACAAATTAACACGACCAGTGTTCCCGACGGCTTAATCATACAATACTACCTTCATTATCCAAATCTTCATGTCAAATCGAGGGCTCTTCGTGTCAAATTCATGATATACCCAAATAAATGGCTTTATTGCCGTATGGAGAATCTGCCATTAGCCATGGCTCGGGTTTGCCCATATATCTAATTATGATTCCTGCATCGGCGCTGATTGCCGGAGTCTCATTTCCGCTCAGAACAGAACACTCGGTGGATAGGATGATAACAATAATTGGACGGAAATGAATCAAATTATATCAGCAAATACACTGCAGAGAAGTAAGTACACCTAAGTATCTGTATTTTTCTATATAATGTCGTTTATCAAAGACACCATTGGAATTTTTTTTTTAAGATCATACAATTGGTATACAAGTTGTTGATTACATGGACAGACGGAATAAATATCGTCTTTACTGAGAAACTCATGAGCATGGTGCTGACAAACCAGCAGTTAAAATCAGATTCATAAATCATGGTACGCTCATGTGTGAGTGAGTTGGGGGTTTTTCGCCACTTTTAGTAATATTTCAGCAATATCCAGCTGGGAACACTAGAAATGGGCTTCACACATTGTACCCATGTTGGGAATCGAACCCAGGTCTTCGGCGTGACGAGCGAACGCTTTTACCACTAGGCTACCCCACCACCCGGTACGCTCAAGAAATCTAACTAAGTCAAAATATCTGCTAACAGTCAAACAGGCTCACAATCCCTACCCCTCCCGACGCCATAGACCACTCGAACGCATCATCCCCACCGAACCAGGCACTATCCAGCCATCCACACACCCTCCCGACTCCCATGTCCCCAGGCCAAGCGAAACCCAACCCAAACACCCATTCCTTTTGACGGATGAAAATTCCACAAACTCGATAAACATTGACAATTCTTTGAAGAATTTAGTGTCTGAATAAAGACGTTTTAGGAAACATATCGACGTTTTTCGATTTGCAAAGACATCATAAAATAAATGTAAACTTATGTGGCTTCTGCAACTTTAGATAACTGAAGTCAAATCATGTTAGCCAGAAAGTTTGGTATCCCTGACAACACATTATCCACTGCACACCCAAAGGCCTTTTGGTCATTTATAAAGTCCATACCGACAACGTAATACAGGTAGCGTTTACCTTTCAGCACTATGAGATCAGAACAAACACAGCCAGTATTGCTGGATTAAAGGCGCAATGTCACATATCTTCGACAATAGTTTGGCCTATATACATATGCACCCACTTCCTTATTGACGCAATAAAAGACTTATTATCCCTTACGACCTGCCTTAAATTGATAATTGAAACTTCCACACAAACAGCTTCCAAACAGAGAACACTTGTAGGCCAGTCAAATTAGCAAAAAGGTCGGGGGAAAATGAAGAAGAAATTAACCTTGGCAGATATGTTCTACAAACCTTCCTACATAACATACTAAAAGTCCCCTAAACTCCCACTTGAGCTAAATCCATAGTGCACGTACAAACATGGCTACCCTATGCAACCTTTTGCTAACCTATAAGACCAGTTGTGCTTGATAGAATAGTCACAACTTCTATATTTCTGTACATAAGTACATAAATGTTTGACAACCGAGTGAATATATCTCAAGATTGTTGACTATTATTTCAGAAAGATATAAAATTCACATTTCGGAGTTGGGGCCCTTTTTGTGTTAAAAATAGAATGTTTAAATGTTTTTACCCTTGGGTGACACAAAGACCTATAGGTATAATGATAAGGCTTAGATATGACCAAAAGACCTTGAAATGTATTCTTCAATGTCTTTTTCACCACAAACCACCAAATATAACTTATTAAAATCATATTTTTACATTACGACTCAACATAAACAATTTATGTCTGTGTAAGTATTGTTATCGCTCTGGGACAAATCAGTGTAGAATTTATCTCGGTGCTATTGAAACTGAAAACTACCCGTCAACATAAATAGCGTTTGCCCATTCACTCTTAAACAACAATTGACTAGCTTTTGTATATGTTTATGACGGATGTAATCGGTGGAATAGGACATGCTCATCATTCTGCGGACACCTGGTGTCATCAGTATGTTTATACTCACTCATGAACACTTGCTCAGGGTATAGTCGGAATTGCACAATAGACTCTGCTTCAAGCTGAGGCTTGTTATGGATGTGGAAAGGATTTTATTTTTTCACAACAGTCGCCTAAATTCGTCACTGAACATCGGGATACACGGAAATGTCCAAAACTGCAAGCGATATAGTTTCTTGTAATAGCTGTTCCATAATAATGAAGGAATTGGGAATGCATCACAATCGTTGGTGAAGAGTGACAGTAGATGTGATGACAACCAACAATCTTCAGTAACGATAGGCGGGAAATGCGAAATCTCAAAGTTGCCAATGGTCATCGCACTTGAGAAAGTTTAAGATCGGTTTAGTGGAGCCTGGTTCAGTGGAGCCTGGTTTCGGATCAATCCCCAACTCTTGCCTTTGACCTGGGACGCCCTGAACGAGATTGATCGCCAACAATTTGGGCTTGTTGGCACCTGTTCCTGCCTGTTACATGAAACACTGAAGTATTGGCCACTGCACGTTTGCTTCTTCCAGTTTCCAGCATGCCAATAGACCATCGCTGGTTCATAACACGGACAATGGACGAAATGAGGTAAATCACAAACTGTATGTTAACAGGATCAATACCATTGCCACAACCATCTGTTTGAATGACCGACAGAGATTAACCGACTATCCCGAAAGTGTCAACACGTGAGTCACTTCTGCGAATAGCCTGTCCAAGCTATATGATAAGTTACGATGGTTACATGCATAAAATATGTTTGTTGTGAAAACATTGTGCTCCGACTTGGCATTTACTTCACATTTCTAGATTTCCTATCTTAATGAAGAGGTGGATGTGTTGTTGACAGGGGTTTGTGCATGTACTGGTCTCTCACCTGGTGATGACAGCCCTGTTTGGTGGTACAGTACATGCCCCCATGAACAGGTTGATGTTTTCGTGACGTATTCGACACAGCTTCGTCAGATCGGACCAGAAGACGTCAGTTTCATCACCTTTCTTGTCACGGAAGAGATGGATTGTCACTTCACCATGCCAACGTCCCCTGCAAAGAACACACTTCGTTTGTTTGTTTGTTTGTTTGTTTACTATTTAACGCGTGAGTTCTGCAGACATCTCTACCACGACATCCTGTCAAAATACAAACCAGTTGTGGTGTGGCAAATGTTCAAGCAATATTTCATGATAACACGCGGTCAACATATGGACGGAGCTTCACTGCCAGAGAAAATGTAGTCACCCGTTATTAAAGGAACCATAGTGGTGGGGACCTGTTGTAATCGTGCATGGAATTGCATCGAAAACTGCAACTGTGTAAATTTGTGTAATACGTCACTGTCTAGAACAGCTTCCGTTTTAACAAAATTCGATAACGCACAAAAGAAACCATTTACCATTAGATCCTTCATAATTTCTTAGCCACAAACATTCCTACAACTTGCCACCCGTGAAGAACCCGGTTAGAATTGGTTGGCAGCAACCAATGCCTGTCGAAAGAGGCAACTAACGGGATTTGGTGGCTGGCTTGGTTGACACATGTCATCGTATCCAAATTGCGTAGACCTATGTTTATGCTGTTCATCACTGGATTGTCTGGTGCAGACCAGATTATGTACAGACCATCCTGCTGACTGCGGCGTTAAACAACAACAGACCAAACCTACAACTTGCCAGACACCTTTTTCCAAATGTGTTTGCTGACTCTTTAGTTTTCCCCCCGTCGTGATTTGGTGCGTACACTAAACAGGCCTTTACCGCACCAGACAGTACTTGGCTGAGATTAGTGACAGACAGTCCTACATCACCAGTACTTGGCTGAGATTAGTGACAGACAGTCCTACATCACCAGTACTTGGCTGAGATTAGTGACAGACAGTCCTAAGACAGTCCTACATCACCAGTACTTGGCTGAGATTAGTGACAGACAGTCCTTCATCACCAGTACTTGGCTGAGATTAGTGACAGACAGTCCTACATCACCAGTACTTGGCTGAGATTAGTGACAGACAGTCCTACATCACCAGTACTTGGCTGAGATTAGTGACAGACAGTCCTAAGACAGTCCTACATCACCAGTACTTGGCTGAGATTAGTGACAGACAATCCTACATCACCAGTACTTGGCTGAGATAAGTGACAGACAGTCCTAAGACAGTCCTACATCACCAGTACTTGGCTGAGATTAGTGACAGACAGTCCTTCATCACCAGTACTTGGCTGAGATTAGTGACAGACAGTCCTACATCACCAGTACTTGGCTGAGATTAGTGACAGACAGTCCTACATCACCAGTACTTGGCTGAGATTAGTGACAGACAGTCCTACATCACCAGTACTTGGCTGAGATTAGTGACAGACAGTCCTACATCACCAGTACTTGGCTGAGATTAGTGACAGACAGTCCTACATCACCAGTACTTGGCTGAGATTGAGTGACAGAGAGTGACAGACAGTCCTACATCACCAGTACTTGGCTGATTAGTGACAGACATTACTTGGCTGAGATTGGTGACAGACAGTCCTACATCACCAGTGAGATTAGACAGACAGTCCTACATCAGTACTTGGCAGTACTTCACCAGTACTTTGGCTGAGATTAGTGACAGACAGTCCTACATCACCAGTACTTGGCTGAGATTAGTGACAGACAGTCCTACATCACCAGTACTTGGCTGAGATTAGTGACAGACAGTCCTACATCACCAGTACTTGGCTGAGATTAGTCAGTCCTACATCACCAGTACTTGGCTGAGATTAGTGACAGACAGTCCTACATCACATCTGAGATTAGTGACAGACAGTCCTACATCACCAGTACTTGGCTGAGATTAGTGACAGACAGTCCTACATCACCAGTACTTGGCTGAGATTAGTGACAGACAGTCCTACATCACCAGTACTTGGCTGAGATTAGTGACAGACAGTCCTACATCACCAGTACTTGGCTGAGATTAGTGACAGACAGTCCTACATCACCATTTGGCTGAGATTAGTACAGTGGCATCACCAGTACTTGGCTGAGATTAGTGACAGACAGTCCTACATCACCAGTACTTGGCTGAGATTAGTGACAGACAGTCCTACATCACCAGTACTTGGCTGAGATTAGTGACAGACAGTCCTACATCACCAGTACTTGGCTGAGATTAGTGACAGACAGTCCTACATCACCAGTACTTGGCTGAGATTAGTGACAGACAGTGGCTGAGATTAGTGCCTACATCACCAGTACTTGGCTGAGATTAGTGACAGACAGTCCTACATCACCAGTACTTGGCTGAGATTAGTGACAGACAGTCTTACATCACCAGTACTTGGCTGAGATTAGTGACAGATAATCCTACATCACCATTATGCAACGCCACACTCTCAGTAATCATATACATCAACTATGACCTCACACACACTGGCACAGCGCACCTTAGAGCAACATACATGGAACATTCTCCTAGTATGGAGACAGACCATCTCTCACCTGTGGATGGTGCACCTCCTTCCAACCCGCTCACAGTCAGTGACGCTGACGTCTTCGTATGGAATACTGAAATCTTCAATCGACATCTTCCCATCAAGAACACTCCTGAAATATAGGAACACACATTTTTGCCAAAATATTAGCGTAGTAATGGCCTTTTTAGTTCTAGGTCAAGCAGTTAAGCACACACACACACGCACGCGCGCACACGCACACACCGAGATCACCACTTCATGCTTTATTCCCTTAATACTGAGCGCCAGGCAGGATAACAACGCGTGTCATATATAATGACTTTGGTATGACGCCGCCGAGGTTCGAAACACTGACCTTTCGCTCTCCGGGCAGACGCTCTACCAGCAAGACCACGGAAGTAGTCCTCTCAAGTGACTTCACGAGACGCATACATTAACGAACTTATATCAAAGACCCTACCTCTCTCTGTCGTGTACGAAAGAAACTGCCAGGTCTTCATTGTCAGCATCTGAATATAAAAGAATCACCACAATTTATACTGGTCAGAAGTAGACGTAACATGATGTCTAAATCGTTATGCAGTCATTTCCTCTGCTGTACATTATAAGTGAATGATTTGATGTTTTTCAAATATCGTGGTGGTCATCTTCACTGCGTTCATCATTACATAACGAAGCGTCATCCTGTAAGACATGGTCTGGTTATAACATACCAATAATCGGCAACAGAGACTCGCCCACGATTCAACCCGAAAGGAGAATGACTGATGCCAATTGGAAACAATACACAGATAGTTGTTGAAAACAAATCAGGGATGCCAGAATGATTCTATTGGAAAATCACTCGGTAACTTACAAACAACAGACGCTAATGAAGACATCTGTTAACTTTAACCATCCCAGTTCCGCATTCTTACCCTCAGCGTTGACCTTTCTTCCCTGGACTGGCCACGTGGCACATCGACGTCTGAACCTCGGGGAGACATCACTGGGTTCCGGGCCTTGTTTTGGTGGGCAGCTGATGGTGCCTGTGAGGGGCTGTCGACACCCGGGGCCAGACGAGTTCAGCTGCTTTTCCCTATGTTTATACCGCGAGGCTCGGAGCAACTGGCGACCAGATATATCCGGAGGCTTCAGCAAATGAGGAACGTCTTCAGGGGGATCGTCTGGGTTATCCGTATCATGATCTGACTTTGCTTCAGAGTATGTGATTTGAACCACAGTCTTTCCTTTGCTATATATTGTATTTGTCTTTTGGTTGTCCTGGACGGAACTGAGTTCATTGTTAGGCACAAGTTGCTCATGGAAGCTAGATCTGTACGACCTCAGGGTCACGTCTTCCTCAAACACCTGCTCCTTGTTCCACACGTACCTGTCATCCGCTTGCATACAATCTGTTGGAGAGATCTCGTATTTCCGCTTGGACTGAATCCATTGACGGAACCTATTTGTAAGATTGTGAAATAAACCGTCACCCGTCCTTCCAAGGCTTTTTGAACGTCTCTTGCGGTCCCTGGGAGGACTGTTGGGACGGGCACTGTTATGTTGGGGAGAAGGACTCGGGTGCCTGGGAATGGGACCCCCAGGGCGTGGAGACGGTGAGCGGGAGCACCCCCGACATCGGAGGTGTCTGGAGTTGGATGAATTGGCAT
Source organism: Haliotis rubra (assembly GCF_003918875.1). Lineage (NCBI taxonomy): Eukaryota > Metazoa > Mollusca > Gastropoda > Lepetellida > Haliotidae > Haliotis > Haliotis rubra. Next base: position 106,586 of record NW_025764970.1, read on the forward strand.
TTACCTGCAGAACTTTAGTCCAGTGTTCTTCCCCAGCTGCAACCAAACATACGGAGTATTTCACAGGCATACCAGATCCTTAGAAACAGGGTACTGCTCACACGTAAAGCTTATGCCACGAAACTTAATATACCGAAAGATGCAATGTCCATAATGTCATGTAAGTAAGTGAATCTAAATTCGTTTTAGTTTATTATACGTCTTGTCAACCTAATGTGGGAGGAAAGTAGACTTTTGAAGTCTGAGAAGCACAGGTGTGGTTCTGACAAATCATTTGTCTTTGTAATGAATGCCTATTCAAACCTACGACCAATGGCATTGCGTAATCTAAGATTGCACTTCCTAAAAATATCCTACATTTGTATTTGGTTTTTGTCATGCGAATGATGAAAATGGATCAGATTTTCAGTGAGACTGAGTAATCAAATTACAGACTACCGTATATACACTATATATACATTTGATAGATATCTCTTTCTAGTTAATGTCAAAAGCAAGCTCGAAGTTGTAATCTATTGCGTGTGTTCGCTACCGTATCAAGTTACCTGGAATTATTCAACAGTTGTGAATTCAAGACAACATCCAAAATACGTTTACGCAGAAAGAAATCACAAAGCGATTCTTGTACCACTTTGAGTGAGTGAGGGGTTGGGATCACCACCGCCTTGAACAATATTTCAGCTACATCGTGGTGTCAGCTTAGCGGCAGCAGTGAATGAGTGAATTTAGTTTCACGCCGATTTTAGCAATATTCCAGCAATGTCACGGCGGGGTACACTAGAAATGGGCTTCATACATTGTACCCATGCGGGAATCAAACCCGGGTCTTCGGTTTGAAGAGCGAACGCCTTAACCACTAGGCTACCCCACCGCCCTAACGGCAGCAGAAGTAATGTGGGTCTAAGACGTGTATTACTTCGGTGAAACCAACGAGCATACTAGGAATGATGCTGAGAAACCTAGTGGGGATTCGACTCCACGACCACAGGTTTCTGGCATGTCCAAGGGCCGCAACTCAGCATAGCGGATTCTGGCGCCTTAGACAAGGCCCATAAAGAAGGCCAATATCGGATTCGAGTTCACGAACCAGCAGATCCAAACAGCAAAGTATAGACGTAGCGCTTCTTGGCAACTCTATTCCACCTTACCTTGTTTCTACCGAGTTAGTCTTTAATTGACTACGGGTTGGGAATATGGAAGAGCGTGGGCAAGGGAATCGACGACACCTAATACTGAGACGATACCCGTCGTATTTGAAGATCCATGAATCCTTGCAAGCCAAGGCTGTTACTTATTTATATCCCCCAAAGTACATGCCATCTTCAAATGCTGTTGACAAATGTATTTCACACCCACTGCCAGCCCAATGTCAGGTCAGTGTAACATTATTCATACCGAGAACATATCACTGACAAATGGAATTGCTGTCTTATGTTTTCAATTATCAAACCTCAACTCCTGTATATAGTAGCTAAAATAAAGTGTGACATTTGAGTGAGAGAGTATGGTTTTATGCCGCTTTTAGCAATATTCCAGCAATATCAAGGCGGGAGACATCAGAAATGGGCTTCACACATTGCACCCATGTGGGTAATTGAACCCAGGTCTTCCGCGTGACGAGCAGACGCTTTAACCACTAGGCTACGCCCCACCGCCCCAAACTTAAATGAAGGAAATATATCTGAATCGACATATTAACACGATTATCTACTTTGTAGCGCGTAGTTTGGTCATGTGGAATGGCCCTTCCAATTCACAATCACCTATCGATAAATTGAGCGTCAACATTTAAGTTGTTAACGCGTCACACAGTGTTACGGGTGGATAGTATGGCCAGTTACTATATTGGGCTTGCTGACTTGGTTGACACGTCATCGTATCCCAATTGCGTAGATCGATGCTCATGCTGTTGATAACTGGATTGTCTGGTCCAGACTCGATTATTTACAGACCGCCGCCATATAGCTGGGATACTGCTGAGTGCGACGTTAACCAACAAGCAGCCCACTAATATCCTGGTCGCACTGTACATATACGTGACAAATCATTTCCATATTTATAAGAAATCTCTGCTTCAAGCAAACTCCCCTGACCGACTATGTTATCAGCAACTGCAAGATTACAGTTAACTCAGGTGGGTCTTTCGAATCTGGACCCGATAATCCAATGATAAATATCACACACAACGTCCAGGTACGATAAGTATGGAGAGCATACTTTCTGGCTGATGGGGACCTGCGTCTCCTCCAAACCGAAATCCCCACATGGTACATTAAACGTATTTGTTGAATGCTTCAGAATGAGAAAGGTTATGTTCATGCAGAATCTTACGGCCAACTGGAACATATCCCCATGACCAATCGTGTGACAGTGTGGATGGCGGTTTCAGATATATCCCAGCATTAGGCTACATCTATTGAACCTGTAGAACCAGGACCTTGACTCACCGCTAGGATTCACCGCCGCATTTTGTATCCAGAAATATTATCTTAATGAACGCGAATCATCAACGACGATGACATAAATTCATTGAATATTCAGCGACAAGACACTCCTTGCCTTCACCACAGATTAACTTCTTGACAAAAGTGTTCACCCATCATGTCAGTAATTGCCAAAGAATCCAATCTATTTTTTCAGAGAGTTTAGAGTCACTCACCTAATTGACACTACTAGGTTCACACCTATGAGGAGGAGTTCGCGTGTTGAGGAGAAAACAGGGATGAGGACATAATGAAAACCTAACATTGTTTGTGACAGGCTCTTGGCGGTTGTTGTCCACCTGTACATGGTGAAACTGGGGCTAGAATCAGTACCATCCCCTCTGTGACGTACAGTGGTGGGAAATGGCATGGAATGTTCGTTAAGAGCAACGATATGGAATTTCTTTAAACACAGCAGTGAAATGAACATAATCCCGTTTGATTTGAAAACATCTCTTGAAGTCCGTTGTGATGGCTTTGTGGCTTTGATTAATCTGTAAACGAGTCAGCGCTGGATTACAGGCCTGGAGTGGAGTGTCTATCCTGTATCCCTGTGGTAGGGTCTAAAGGCTCTCTGATAGCAAACTGGAACACTTCATCACAAGGAACTGATCCGATCCCAGTAGACGCCAAAGGCGATTGTCAGTTCAATGATAAATGGTTTTTTGGATCAGAAATTGTAATAATGGGCAACTTGAAAATAGGTTCACAGAATTTATAAATCAAACATTATTCAAACATTCAACATGTGTTTGAGAGGAAACATGCAACATATGTTACAGTGGGAACTTCAATTCGGTTCTATTCCAAATTAGATTGCGTGAATTCTCCCTGTTCTTCTGTTGAACAATATGGAATTCACAAGTTATGTCTTCGGAGGTTATGTGGAATCACCTGCAACAGTTAGCGTAAGGCATGGAAAGATAAGCAGCGGTTAGCTCGACCCAGGGCAAAATATGCAGCAGTTAGAGCACCGATGGGAAAATAAGCAGCGGTTACCCCTGACCTACTGACGGGCAAACGTGTATTTGTGTAAGTTACCCAAGAAACATTGCAGCTGTAATGTGTAATCTGATGAACGAAACGTGAATGCAGCTGTTCATCTGATGAAGGAAACATGTCAACGTAAACCCAAGAAACATATGCAGCTGTTCATCTGATGAAGCGAAACATGTCAACTGTAAACGTTACCCAAGGAAACATATGCAGCTGTTCATCTGATGAAGCGAAACATGTCAACTGTAAACGTTACGAAGGAAACATATGCAGCTGTTCATCTGATGAAGCGAAACATGTCAACTGTAAACGTTACCCAAGGAAACATATGCAGCTGTTCATCTGATGAAGCGAAACATGTCAACTGTAAATGTTACCCAAGGAAACATATGCAGCTGTTCATCTGATGAAGCGAAACATGTCAACTGTAAATGTTACCCAAGGAAACATATGCAGCTGTTCATCTGATGAAGCGAAACATGTCAACTGTAAATGTTACCCAAAAACATATGCAGCTGTTCATCTGATGAAGCAGAAACATGTCAACTGTAAATGTTACCCAAAGAAAACACATGCAGCTGTTCATCTGATGAAGCGAAACATGTCAACTGTTAAATGTTACCCAAGGGAAACATATGCAGCTGTTCATCTGATGAAACACTGTTAATGTTACCCAAGGAAACATATGCAGCTGTTCATCTGATGAAGCGAAACATGTCAACTGTAAATGTTACCCAAGGAAACATATGCAGCTGTTCATCTGATGAAGCGAAACATGTCAACTGTAAATGTTACCCAAGGAAACATATGCAGCTGTTCATCTGATGAAGCTCATCTGACGAAACATGTCAACCGTAACCGTTACCCAAGGAAACATATACTAAATTTATGTCAAGGAAATATATCTTATCTGAGCTACTACAGTAAAGGACAGGGTTGAAGGCGGTCGATATACTTTACCTGCCCGTAGACAAATTGGTCATGATTCATCATAGAGCGCTTATGGTATGTTTGCTCTGGGTGACATTTACACTGCTGCTAATTGCCCGTGTTTGTCACGGAATCATCACTGCAACATCCAATTAGCACAGTGCACACTCACAAACAGCACGGGTACAAATAACCATGGAGGCAGAACACATAGCTATAAAAGGATCTGCGTCATGAGCATTCTCAAAGGCATATATTTAATCTCGGTTGTTATTTTACGCTCAAGACAAACATATCTATACTTTTCTAAGTCGGAGTCTAATTAACAGAAGATTTCCCCTTGGAAAATATTTTTATTTGAATATTTATGAGATGGTGTAAGTTTTGTTTGGGGTTGTTTGTGAAATCAACAAAGGTTTGGCTTACTTATCAGTCTTCTTCTGTAGGTATTTTCGTCGTATTTTTTCAACTTCCCAGACCTGAAAACAGGAAAACACATGGGAATGTTCAACATAACAAGGTGAGTGTGTCAAAGGAGATTTATTAATATGTCTCACATTCGTATCCTTTCTTACCCCTCTTTGGCAAAGGCATTCAACGAGCTCTACCTCACTCAGCTATCTTTTGTTGATATCAATACTGACTTAACCTACATTACATCGATCTAACTTAGACTTACAATGACACTACATCGTTCCAGAAATAAGTCCTTATAGCTTGACAACAGGGATGTCTGCGTGCTGTGATGATAGAACGCTATTCCTGGGGATAGTACGCTATTCCTGGGGATGGCCTAGAAGTCTACTATTCCTGCATCTATAACTGTCATCGGAATATTGGCCTGACGTACGCGCGCCACAAATAGTTCCAGATCAACCCCAGCTCACATCGCCGGCTATGATATCGAAGTGGGGCTAAAACCCTGTCTGTTGTTGTTAGCTGAGGGTCACAAAGTCTTACTCGTAAATATAGTAACCTCCTCTACCGCTGAAGATGTCGCCGACTCTCTCCTTTTTCGTCCCATGATCAGTATTCCTTAATTAACACAAAATGGGATTTGCCTTAAGCTATGCTTGGCTGGGCCAATTCAAAAAGGATTTCTATTTCAAATTCATTTGGATAACCAGATAAATACCAATTTTGTATGTTTAAGCCTCGGTTTTTAATGTATATTTGTGTTTGGGGTGATACCCATTCTCCGGAGACAAGAGCGTCTACTAACCTACATCAAAGCCTTCCTTTGCCATTTCCAGGCACCACAGCAGAACACCTGGCCCATTCGATAACGTAAAGCTTCGAGATTTCATCCTCGACAGATAAATGACATATAAATCATTATTTCTACCGCATTCGCTCTTAGGGTAACGGAAGTAACACTGCAGATTGCAATAACATTAAACTCTCAGCAGTTTTCATCTAACAATAGTACTCATGTGAGCCACTACGACAAGCATTCAGTCGTTCGAGGAAAGGTTTGAACCACTTCGAAAGTATATGCCTTTGTTAATTTTTTTTACAAAAAGCCCATTCAACACAAAATCGACAAGCAATGGCTGTAGACACAGCACCCGCCAAGTTTTCAAACCTGGATACCTGGGTCATTAGTATGTGTGGTAGCTCACTCAAACACCTAATTGAAAACTTAAGGAGAGGTGAGGTGAGGTGAAAGGGGTCCTACTAAGAATATTTCACTCATATGACGACGTGCATGCGTGTGTATGTGTGGCTGCTTGTACTAGCCCAGGCGTAAGCTGTTATTAGTGCTAGCTCACTGAGATGCCATGCCGCAGTTAAGCATCAATACCCCACTCAGGAACATTATACTGTCTCTGACCCGACCAGTCCTTGTTGTACACATTAATGCCGAGCGCCAGGCTGGGACCAGATTTCTGGTATCACACGGCCGAGGATCGAACCCGCGACCTTCCGCACTCCAGGCGAACGATCTAACCACTACACCACGGAGGCGGCCTTGAACACTTAAGCAGCATTTAAATGCAGGACATGGATTGACACATAGTCGCGGACAGTACGTTATATTACTGTCATTTATAAAGTGAGTGAGTGAGTTTAGTTTTACGCCGCACTCTTACGACAAGCATATGCATGGGTTGCTGAAGATCAATTCAAACCCGGATCTTCACTGGTCTCATATATAAAGTAAAATCATGACTGTTAAGCTTAACAAAGACATCGTAAAATGCACCCTTTGTCTTTAAAACAGAAACCTGCAATATATATATATATATAATACTACACTGCATGTGCACAAGATCTGTTACTTTTGACGAAATTGTTTTCCACAAAAAAGGTACATGAACTTCGGCCAGATTGTGAAACCATCGGTTGCGTATGGATCGTGGTCAAATTTTAAGGTGAAAATGCGATGGCCCTTATCAGCTTCCATACTTATGAGCCACCATAGTCGTGGAGCTGCCTTACAAAGGGCCATTCTAAGGATGAAAGCTGGGATTCGACTGACTGACTGAGTTTGGTTTTACGCCGCTTTTAGCAATATTCCAGCAACATCACGTCGGGGGACACCAGAAATGGGCTTCACACATTGTACCCATGTGGGGATTCGAACCCGGGTCTTCGGCGTGACGAGCCAACGCTTTAACCACTAGGCTACCCCACCGCCCCGCTAGGATTCGAAGCCAGGATCACCGTCCTCTGATATGCATGAGAGAGTTACGACGCCTAAGGCCTCTTTGTCACGCAATTGTGTGTGCATGCGAGCATATTCATTTACGAATTCAAAGATACAACACGCGTGAAATGAGAAGGGAGCGTACACCCTGATAGATAATTTATTTATATACTTTTACGAAATATTTAACTTGAAAGTAGATAAGAAATATAGAGGAAGAAAACAATCTATTTATGTAAGTACATTTTAAAATGAATGAGTGAGTGAGTGAGTTTGGTTTACGCCGCTTTTAGAAATATTCCAGCAATATCACGGCGGGGGACACCAGAAATGGGCTGCACACATTGTGGGGAATCGATCCAGGGTCTTCAGGTGACGAGCAAACGCTTTGATCACTAGGCTACCCCACCGCCCCCATTTTGAAATGAGCATAATCTAAACCTTATTGACGGTAAGTGTTCATGATTTCTTTCATTTCTTCTGAACTTCTGAAAGTATACATTCAATATCAGGTTATGCATATATTTGTGGGGTCAGAGCAACAGTGTCAAGCATCCAGTCGTTCGTGACACTCAAATATGTAAAAGTACTTGGAATAGTACGTTTGAACACAAAATCAACACATTACAAACATATAGACAATTCAGTGACCATATGTGTGCATTTAACACATTACTGGCCAAAGATATAACCAAAACATCAGTTGGTATTTGAAGTCTACAATTTGAAGCAGTATCAGCTGAAGGAAAACGTGCTTTCTGAGAGGTATTTATTAGATAACGTTCGGTATAGGCCACACATCCCACACTGTAATGAATAGTTAGTAAATATCAGAACGATTGGGATGGTAGGATCGAGTGGGGGTTTATTCAGATCAGTCAGTACATACTGACTATCCGATGCCTGACATACCTTATATTGCTGCAACTCAAATCAATATAGTCAAATCACTTTGATTTCAAATAGGGGAAATATCAGTGTCGACAGTTGCAATTGTACCTGTGATATCGCGTGACCAATGTAAGGAGAGATTCGTTGTGTTTTTGTGTGGGAGACAAAATCAATTTGAACAATTTGGTAACATGATTAAAGCATTTGGAAAAATTAATTTTACATCGTCTAACATTTTGCACTAAAGTCGATGAGAATGAAACAGTAAACTTGAAAAGTTGACGGAATACGATAATCACGACTGATTGTCTCTGATAACATTAACCATTTCTAAGGGACCGGGAATCTATTACAGGAGAGGGGGCAGTGACATTTTGGAGAAACTCAGCGTTTACATAGGTCTCGAGAATTTATCACAACAATGTGGGTGAGGACATGTAAAAACTGCTAGTTTCGTTTTTCAGAAATACACAGGTTAATTTTAGATCTGAATATTTGTAGGAATCATCATTGTGAAGGAAGTGTCATGAAAGGATGTTATATTTATTGTGGGGTTAATAGAATATGATAGAGTTTGATAAATTACCAGCCTCCTAAATGACTGAGTAGACACGTCGGTTGGCCAACAGACCAGGATTTCTAGGTTGTCCTACATTTCCCGTGTAACGATGTGTACTCAACGTGGACCGAGACTCAATCAAATGACACCTTGACTACATACGAGGCCCTAGGCACTTCTTGAGCGTTAAGGCGCTTATGCGTCGGTATTAAAGGCGTAAATTCAAGTATGTCTCGCTCCTTGGATCTCGTCAACTGGAAGGTTCCCCATTGATGGCCCAGTGGCTGACCAGAGACGGGAAACTGATTAAGCACAACGCAAAGCGGAACCCGATGGTCCAGTTTCAGCATATGTAGAGGGAGAGAGAATATATTCGTACATATTGCCAAAGGTCAACAGTCATTCACGTTCAAATTAAGGCGTAAAACAGGCCGGCAAACGTTGAATGAGTGTAAATGTTAGTTACAACAAGGGTACCTTAATGTTGCACAAGTAAGGAAAACTTAATATTAGTGCACAAACGAACCGTTCTCTCGCGAAATATATGACTGAGTGAGTTTAGTTTTACGCCGCTTTCAGCAATATTCAAGCAATATAACAGCAGAGGCAACAGTAATGGGTTTCACATAGTGTACCCATGTGGGAATCGAACCCGGGTCCTCGGCGTGATGAGCCAACGTTTTAACCACTTCGCTACCACACCGCCCCGCGAAATATATCATACAACACAGATAACTTGAATAAGACATCATCATCGATTAAGGCAAGAACGATTTCACAAGAGGGTTTGACAGTAAACATACTGAGGTATCACAATGCCGACGTACAAGTCCACAACATGAATGAAGCAAGTGCATTAACTCGACATTCAGTATGTAAGGGAGGCAATCGCACAGTTGTCTGGAACATGGTGTAAGACGTGAACGGAACTGAAACCAAAACGTAGTGGAAACAACTGCAGCGTAAAAAGTTGAAAACTCAAATCAAACAAAAGAATGTTTTCTTCAGGAATCCCAGTCCGAAATCGAATTGTTGATCTTTTCAGCAGGCCATGAGTGTAAACAGTCTTTAAAAGCTTGTGTTAACCAACTCCAACGCCGCGGGTAACCTCAGACAGACATAAAAACCACTGCGTCACCCCAGACAGACACAAACTACTGTGTCACCCCAGACAGACACAAACTACTGCCTCACCTTAGACAGACACAAACTACAGCGTCACCTCAGACAGACACAAACTACAGCGTCACCTCAGACAGACACAAACTACAGCGTCACCCCCGACAGACACAAACTACTGCGTCACCCCAGACAGACACAAACTACAGCGTCACCCCAGACAGACACAAACTACTGCGTCACCCCAGACAGACACAAACTACAGCGTCACCCCAGACAGACACAAACTACTGCGTCTCCCAAAACAGACACAAACTACAGTGTCACCCCAGACAGACACAAACTACAGCGTCACCCCAGACAGACACAAACAACTGCGTCACCCCAGACAGACACAAACTACAGCGTCACCCCAGACGGACACAAACTACTGCGTCACCCCAGACAGACACAAACTACAGCGTCACCCCAGACAGACACAAACTACTGCGTCACCCCAGACAGACACAAACTACAGCGTCACCTCAGACAGACACAAATTACTACGTCACCCCAGACAGACACAAACTACAGCGTCACCTCAGACGGACAAAACTACTGCGTCACCCCAGACAGACACAAACTACAGCGTCACCCCAGACAGACACAAACTACTGCGGGAGTGCCACACCACCACTTACATGACGAAGTTGCCCGAAGGAGTGGTGCAATATGAATTATGTCTTTGTTTGTTTCTCGTTTAACGCCGCAGTTATATGGTGGCAGTCCGTAAATAATCGAGTCTGGACCAGATCTCATTAACATCGAACTACGCAAATGGGATTCCAAGTCAGTGACGATAACCACCCGATCCCGTTAGTAGCCTCTTACGACAAGCATGGGTTGCTGAAGACCCATTCTAACCCTGATCTTCACGGGTGTTGTCTGCAGTCAAACAATACGACCGCTGCTGCTCATTCTCCGCCATGTTGGTAACACTGGACGATTGACGTCAGCTGTACATGCTGTTTGAGAGGCATTTTAGAAGTTGTGAAGTGAAGGAAAACCAAGTTCTATGGATAGTCAACTTCTTTTACAATGAGTGCGACGCTTCGGCGTAGGTACTGACACCGTTATCAAGCAAGTGATGATAACGGTGTTGCTTGATAACGGTGTCAGTACCTACGCCGAAACGTCGCACTCATTGCAATAAAGAAGTTGACTATCCATAGAACTTGGTTTTCCTTCGTCAGCTGTACAGTATCTAACCCATTCGTAACTACTCGACGAATAGTTTCGAATGTATGCATTCGTGACCAACTCGTGTTATTCCGGGGCAAGCCGAATAGCGAGGTTACGGATAGGGGCGATTGGTGACGAATGGAATGTATGGAACCGTCTGAATACTGGACTCCGTTGTCTGGCTTGCAGCTGTTCCAGCATGCTCATATAGGTGATGGAAACACTAGTTTGAACTTAGTCGGAAAACACATCACACCGTACAAGACAGCAACACAGACCGTCATTCATGTTTACATTGGTGAGTTCGACCATCCAACGCACTTGTGGAATAAGTGCCACGTGATTAAACTGAAATCGATATTTGTACACAAACAAATATACTTATTTATTGCTGCATGAGTTAATGGATAATTACACAATTGTACGGATAAAACAATGTGACTAATTTCACCATCATTTTCACAAGCCATACCATTGTTTAATTGTTACTTTGTTTCAAACAAACTTGTCTCTTAGGGCACATCAGGATGCAGGAATGACAGCAGTACATTCTGTCAGTTAGCTGTGTATCAATCGTACGTTCGGCATTGTATCTTAGGGCACATCAGGATGCAGGAACGATAGCAGTACATTCTGTCAGTTAGCTGTGTATCAATCGTACGTTCGGCATTGTATCTTAGGGCACATCAGGATGCAGGAACGACAGCAGTACATTCTGTCAGTTAGCTGTGTATCAATCGTACGTTCGGCATTGTATCTTAGGGCACATCAGGATGCAGGAACGACAGCAGTACATTCTGTCAGTTAGCTGTGTATCAATCGTACGTTCGGCATTGTAGAAAGGTTTAGAAAGTTTGTTCTATTCCCACTTAACAGTGCTTAAGTACAGCTTTACCCCGAACCTTCCCAGTCCCCTCCCCCAGTTTTAAGTATTAAAGATGAGAGTGAGTTTAAGTTTTAACTTTACGCCGCACTCAGCAATATTCCAGCTATATGGCGGTAACGATGAGAGAGAAAATATACATTTATACACAATACATGGAAGTAGAGCAAACGTCCGTGACAGAATATTTAATTTAATATAACAATATCAAAGATTATCAGATTATACAAACTATTCGAATAAAAACGTTTAGTGACCCAATGAGGTAACAGATGTCACAGTCAACAGATTCCACGGCCAGTCTCTTCCTTGTCACCTGTATGAATGGCGTGAGGGTGAGGTGGACTTTCTACATCTCGGGGATTTCATTTCGCTAATGGAAATGCTCGCCGTTGACGGCCCCAGGGCAAGCTGTAGTTGCCGACAAACACGCCCCCTTCACAGACAAACCTAACGTCGTGGAGGGTCTGAAATGTTGTCTCCCAGTTCTGTAGCCCCTCATGCAGCCTCCGCATCGGCATTTGCCCAGACGATCTCTTTTATCTGAGAGAGTTTATTGGGTTACGTAATCATTAATATTGTACTTTGAAATGTTAAGTGGAATTTTGACATTTTTGCAGATTCCGTCTGTTTGGTGGTCGTGGGTGACTTTGATCATTTCACGAGTCTTTCTCACAGTCCCTGTGGGCGAGCGATAGTGTACTTGTTAAAGCGTTGGCACGTCACGCTGTCCCCGCCGTGATATTATTTTCTCAACTGCCTACCCCTTCCTGCAATGACAAAGCCTTAAATAAAGTAAGTTTTGTCTGAATTTCCCATTTCACTGGGTCTCATTTTCAATTAAAGGGGATTATTTGTTACTATCAAACTCATATATGTTCAGATACAAAGGGGCGGTGGGGTAGTCTAGTGGTTAAAGCGTTGGCTCGTCACGCCGAAGACCCGGGTTCGAATCCCCACATGGGCACAATGAGTGAAGCCCATTTCTAGTGTCCCCCGCCGTGATATTGCTGGAATATTGCTAAAAAAGCGGCGTAAAACCAAACTCAGTCAGTCAGATACTAAGCGTCAGTCTAAACATTTCACGAGCACTTCAGTGAGTAAATGTATCGTGGTCTGCGGGTAAAACCAAACTCCAGTGAGTGAGTGAGTGAGTGAGTGAGTGAGTGAGTGAGTGAGTGAGTGAGTATGGTTTTACTAAGCCCGGACGGTGCTGATGCTGTCAACCACTGATCACAACCCAACACTCATTCAGGGTATCACAACATGTCCATACGCCTGGATCAGGCAAACTGGAGTCCGTTAGTCGATAAGTCAAAAGTAGCTGGAAACCGAGTACAATCTTATTTCCCTGAACAGCCGACAACGACAGTATAGTCATCACCAGCTTGGAATAACGAGACCACTCTGCCCAGCAATACCCACGGGGCAAAAGAGTGGCTTGGACAAGATACTGAGATGGTTTGACATGGATGAATAACACAAATTGGATGTCAGAAATCAAATTTCCGCCGATCTGGGAATGTCTTGATAAGACACAAGTTATAAAATATCTCTCATGACTGGGTGGTCTGACAAAATAATCAATCACGCTCGAACCGATAATATGATCAAGTATGATAATTTATATGTATTATTGAATTGGCAAGACATGCCAAGCACAATTCAAAACACAGCGTGAATAATTAGTAGACAGTGTAGAAAAAGCATTTTAACATCGTCGGCAAAAAGACAGCCTACATCAGCCGATGAAAATTAAAACGACAATTACAAGTCTTTACTGACAGATCCCCCTTCCTCCGCTCAAGCCGATGTCACAAACTGAACTTGAATTGATCGGTTGTTACATTAGTGCAAGAGTATAGGGTTCAACTATGTACTACAGGAATTTAAGCAGTATCAGCCAGCAAAACACAAGAAAAAGCACTTCACCCATGTGAGGAATCGAACCCGGGCGTCAGGGTGGCAAGATATAGCTATAACCTGAAACTATCCAGTGTGACTGATGCCGTGTTGGTATATACTGGTAAGATATAGCTATAACCTGAAACTATCCAGTGTGACTGATGCCGTGTTGGTATATACTGGTAAGATATAGCTATAACCTGAAACTATCCAGTGTGACTGATGCCGTGTTGGTATATACTGGTAACCTGAAAAGATATAGCTATAACCTGAAACTATCCAGTGTGACTGATGCCGTGTTGGTATATACTGGTAAGATATAGCTATAACCTGAAACTATCCTGTCCAGTGTGACTGATGCCGTGTTGGTATATACTGGTAAGATGTAGCTATAACCTGAAACTATCCAGTGACTGGATGCCGTGTTGGTATATACTGGTAAGATATAGCTATAACCTGAAACTATCCAGTGTGACTGATATACCGTGTTGGTATATATGCCGTGTTGGTATATACTGGTAAGATATAGCTATAACCTGAAACTATCCAGTGTGACTGATGCCGTGTTGGTATATACTGGTAAGATATAGCTATAACCTGAAACTATCCAGTGTGACTGATGCCGTGTTGGTATATACCGGTAAGTTGGCTGGTAAGATATAGCTATAACCTGAAACTATCCAGTGTGACTGATGCCGTGTTGGTATATACTGGTAAGATATAGCTATAACCTGAAAAACTATCCAGTGTGACTGATGCCGTGTTGGTATATACTGGTAAGATATAGCTATAACCTGAAACTATCCAGTGTGACTGATGCCGTGTTGGTATATACTGGTAAGATATAGCTATAACCTGAAACTATCCAGTGTGACTGATGCCGTGTTGGTATATACTGGTAAGATATAGCTATAACCTGAAACTATCCAGTGTGACTGATGCCGTGTTGGTATATACTGGTAAGATATAGCTATAACCTGAAACTATCCAGTGTGACTGATGCCGTGTTGGTATATACTGGTAAGATATAGCTATAACCTGAAACTATCCAGTGTGACTGATGCCGTGTTGGTATATACTGGTAAGATATAGCTATAACCTGAAACTATCCAGTGTGACTGATGCCGTGTTGGTATATACCGGTAAGATATAGCTATAACCTGAAACTATCCAGTGTGACTGATGCCGTGTTGGTATATACTGGTAAGATATAGCTATAACCTGAAACTATCCAGTGTGACTGATGCCGTGTTGGTATATACTGGTAAGATATAGCTATAACCTGAAACTATCCAGTGTGACTGATGCCGTGTTGGTATATACTGGTAAGATATAGCTATAACCTGAAACTATCCAGTGTGACTGATGCCGTGTTGGTATATACTGGTAAGATATAGCTATAACCTGAAACTATCCAGTGTGACTGATGCCGTGTTGGTATATACTGGTAAGATGCTGACACTGGTAACTGGACATCCAGCAATATAACGGCTGGAGACACCAGATATATGGTAAGATGCTGACACACATGCAATATCGCTGGAGACACCAGAAAACACTGCAGGAACTCAAGCTACCAGACATGTCACCTGTCTAAGGACTCTCCACGACCAACGGATCTTATTTCAACTGGTTTCTGACCTGTGCTCTTTGTACAAGATCATACACCACCACCACCATCAGCAGCAGCATGTATAACAGTTTGAAAGCTAAACCCAGCCTCAGTAGTGACTTACTTCCACCCACACCATCATCACCAAGCCAACTACTTGTCGTGTACACAGAAAATAGGTCAATCCGTTGAGCCATATAGGTTACGCCATGTATTTAATATCTTCCCAATAACTCCTATATCTGCTTATGAAAACATTATTGATAAAAGTAGAAGTTATCTGATCTTATTGAGTGTATGTGTGACACGTCTTGACAGAACATCGACCAATTACTTCTTATAGCATCGTGGTGTCGTTCAAACATACCGAAACACAGTCAGCAGTGCTCTGATATAGCCAGCGACGTCTTTCATGACGTACACGACCCTCTAGAATCAATCACAACTATCGTCTCCTCCATACCACGCGGTCACCTTGACGGTATGACATGTCAAACAGCTGCATGCATCACTATAAGTATGATTATGCCCGTCAGTCGTGTTATCTATGTCACAGTATCTAAGATTCACCAACATTGCTGGTTCTACTAAAGCTGCAGCATCACTAGTTTGTACACAGACTACGGGTAATGGTACTAGTTTGTTGTGCTATAGGGCAAGAGTAATGGTCCCCTTAGTTTGATCTGTATATAGTAAGGTTAATGGTATTGGTGGTTCCATGTTGTGATATATAGTATCATTATAATCAATGGTACTAGTTTGATATGTGGGGAATTACAGGTGTTGGTACTAGTTTGTTCTGTATATACCTTGAGTAATGTTTGTAGTTTGTTCTGTATATAGACGAGTAATGGTACGGAGTTTGTTCTGTATATAGTACGAGTGAATTTACTATTCTTTGTAATAGTACTAGCTTGTTCTGTATATAGTACGAGTAATAGTACTAGTTTGTTCTGTATATAGTACGAGTAATGGTACTAGTTTGTTCTGTATATAGTACGAGTAATGGTACTAGTTTGTTGTGTATATAGTACGAGTAATAGTACTAGTTTGTTCTGTATATAGTACGAGTAATAGTACTAGTTTGTTCTGTATATAGTACGAGTAATAGTATATATATACGAGTAATAGTACTAGCTTTGAGTAATACGAGTAATACTAGTTTGTTCTGTATATAGTACGAGTAATAGTACTAGTTTGTTCTGTATATAGTACGAGTAATGGTACTAGTTTGTTCTGTATATAGTACGAGTAATGGTACTAGTTTGTTGTGTATATAGTACGAGTAATAGTACTAGTTTGTTCTGTATATAGTACGAGTAATGGTACTAGTTTGTTCTGTATATAGTACGAGTAATAGTACTAGTTTGTTCTGTATATAGTATGAGTAATAGTACTAGTTTGTTCTGTATATAGTATGAGTGGCTATAGTTGTTGGTTTGTTGTAGTATGCCGCAATCAGCAATATTCCAGCTATATGGCGGCTGTCTGTAAATAATCGAATCTGGACCAGACAATCAAGTGATCAACAGCATGAGGATCGATCTACTCAATTGGGATACGATGACACGTGTCAACCAAGTCAGCGAGCCTGACCACCTGATCGTGTGAGTCGACAAGCATGGGTTACTGAAGATCATTTCTACCCCGGATCTTCACGGGTAATGAGTGGCTATAACAATTTCAGCAACATTTAAGCAATACTGGTTCGGAAAAGCTAAGCATACGGTTGTTAATAATGGAATCTGGACCAGACAAACCAGTGACTGATAACGTAAACTTGCAGTCAGCCAAGTCAACACTGCCTAGCCACCCGATTGAAAGCTTACCTGTTCACATGCTCCATACTTCCAGTAGTCTGTGTCCAGTTCCACACTGTACATACTGACAATACACTTTAGAAACTGAATTGAAATGTGATTTAACAGCCTGTCTAATCAGACAAGAGAAACTCGTATACAGGAAAAGAACTCCACATGGTTAATAGTAATAAGTTCAAACTATAAGTAGGTTTCATCAGACGAAGACGATAGGTCTTATGTGTCAAGGCTTGGAGATACCTATTGGAGATACCTATTTCTTCGTGCATCACAATCCATTTTGACATTACTAGGACGCACTTTCTGCCGGCAGGCTTGGTCGTCACATCACCGCCCACCAGAAGCTCTATACCTAGAGCGTCAATTGTGGATTGAAAATTCTAGGTCGACAAGTTCTAGTAGATGCTAGTGAGGTACACTGTTGTGGTAACGACCCTATACACATGGGTAAAGTTATGTCGATACAGCTAATGTACAAGCTGATATTAATTGCTGTTTACACGGTAGATGAGTGAGTGAGTGAGTATGGTTTAACGCCGCTTTTAGCAATATTCCAGCAACATCACGGCGGGGGACACCAGAAATGGGCTTCACACATTGCACTCATGTGGGGAATCGAACCCGGGTCTTCGGCGTGACGACCGAACGCTTTTTACCACTAAGCTACCCCACCGCTCCGCACGGTAGATGAACTGAGTGGGTGAGTGAGTTTAATTTTACGCCGCACTCAGCAATATTCCAGCTTTATGGCGGCGGTCTGCAAATAATCGAGTCTGGACCAGACAATCCAGTGATCAACAGCATGAGTATCGATCTGCGCAATTGGGAACCGATGACATGTGTCAACCAAATCAGCGAGCCTGACCACCCGATCCCGTTAGTCGCCTCTTACGACAAGCATAGTCGCCTTTGTGGCAAGCATGGGTTGCTATTCTACCCCGGATCTTCACGGGTCCGGTAGATGAAGTTGCAGTACAAAGTGTGATTGTTTACACAAAAACAATTAGATCACTGCATATATATCACACCGTGAACTGAGTCAGGTTAGAGTTTAAAATCTATTAGTACGGTGACATCAAGTTCAGGCTATCTGTTAATCAAACCCACTGTAAGAATACAAGATAACCGCTACACTGCAAACACAATCATACGTGCCAATACCACCCGACTGATACATACATATACCGAACGAGATGACAAACAGAATCATAAGTGCCAATACCACCCGACTGATACATGCATATACCGAACGAGATGACAAACACAATCATACGTGCCAATACCACCCGACTGATACATACATATACCGAACGAGATGACAAACAGAATCATAAGTGCCAATACCACCCGACTGATACATGCATATACCGAACGAGATGACGAACAGAATCATAAGTGCCAATACCACCCGACTGATACATGCATATACCGAACGAGATGACAAACAGAATCATGAGTGCCAATACCCGACTGATACATGCATATACCGAACGAGATGACAAACAGAATCATAAGTGCCAATATACATGCATATACCGACTGACAGAATACATGCATATACCGAACGAGATGACAAACAGAATCATAAGTGCCAATACTACCCGACTGATACATGCATATACCGAACGAGATGACAAACAGAATCATAAGTGCCAATACTACCCGACTGATACATGCATATACCGAACGAGATGACAAACAGAATCATAAGTGCCAATACTACCCGACTGATACATGCATATACCGAACGAGATGATAAACAGAATCATAAGTGCCAATACTACCCGACTGATACATGCATATACCGAACGAGATGACTTAGTGCATATCACCTCATGCAATCTTGCAACTTAAGCAGTTCCCAATATTAAGTTGTACCTATCTTCTGGAAGTTCGGCCACAGGAGTCATGGCGAGTTCACCTTTTCGCAAACACCTTGTTGTATCAATGTCAGATAGGGATTCGTCGAGGTATGCTTATAGTGTTGTTGGAATCGAACACTGAACTCATTTGGGCACAGATCTCTAATGATCAAAAACATGGGGCAGTCGCTTTTAACTTACTTTAGTTACACAATAAACCATCAGTGGTAGGGAAACAACATTCCAGTTACACAATAAACCATCTGTGGTAGGGAAACAACATTCCAGTTGATGGAAGACATTATACCAATGGACGTTTAATTATATTGAAAATTCAAAAGATTTTCTGTCAACGTATTAAAAGACGATTACATTTTATAGTACAAGCGGTCTGATGTCTCAATTTATCCCACGTTTCTGGAGGCGAATGGACAATAACGACTGGCCAGGACATAATGAGTCTCTCACCTACTTCCAACCCATGGAATAACGAAACATACTCGTAGAATTGAACACTCATTTATCTTCTACATTACTCAATCCCCAAGGTTTCCCGGGATTTGTGTCTTCTATTTATCATGCACTTAGCATCATACAGAAAGCAACTAAATGTGCGAGTGATTACTGCCCATACAAATACAAGTCCCCACACAGTTGGGAATGTCCACAAGATATAATGCTGTTTCTCCGGGTGATAGATCATATGTTTACCCTTGTTGAACTACCATTAGCAAACATCACAGAAAGAGAAGAGATAGCCATGTTCAATTATTTCTTCTATACTCTGTACAGTCGGTGATGTCTGTTCAAAGACAGAGCAGGCAATTGTAGTTATCTCCCTGTAATAGTGACGTAATAAGATCAACGGACGCGACTTGAACGTGACTTGACCGTCAATTACACCAAATGACAGATGGTCACATTAATTCTAATATAGCATGTGTCATTTGTTGACCTTAACGTATTTCCATTATTTTATTGTCTACCCATTAAACACACGTTTTAGTCCGTGGGAACGCGTAGGACTTGCAAATGGCACTAAAAGCTTTGTTAGTTCAGCGTAAGCAAACGGCTATACGATGCTAACATCGGCCGACGTTATCTGGTGGGAAGGGGAAGGTAAATCCAAATACCCAGCACTCTGCCTGTCTGTGGCATTAGCCCCCATGTTTGATCACAGTAAAAGGTAATCAATTCCCTATATGATGGAAAACATTTCAACGAATACTTAGCCGCGTCGATCTCTTAAAGGCTATGTTCACATTTCAACACCGGAGAACAAGTCAAACAAAAAAACACGGCATACATATCCATGGATTTTGTTTGAAGTAGGTAACAGCAGCTCACTTCAAGATAGATCTTCATAAAGCGTTTAGGAGCAGGTAGGAGACTTTTCGAATATTTTGAGCGGCTTAGTGAAACTTGTTTGATCACGCATCAATTTACAGCTATTTCTGTTTAACTTGCGTGTTGTTGTTTTTGCCGCTCTTAACAGAATTGCTGCAATAACATGAATGGGGAAATGGACAAATCAAAGACTTTGCAAACTGAACCACGCAGGAAAGAGAACAGGGCAGTTCTGAGTGCGAGCTTACACAACATCCATTGAGCAAACTGTATTGTAGATACTAATAGAAACAGTGAGTGCGTGAGTGAGCGTGGTGTAACGCAGCGTTTAGCAATATCAAAGCAAGAATCACGATTACAGACACTATAAACAGGCTTCACATATCTTGTACCAATGTGGAACCCGTGACTTCGTCGTGATGAGTGAACGCTTTAGCCACTAGGCTACCTCAATCACGACGGACTCGAGTCTGGAACAAGGAACCCAGTGACTGAACTCATGACAAGAACCTCGTGATGAGGACCTTATCTCGCGCTGTCAACCAAGTCCTGATCCATCACCACCAGATCCTTGATGTGGACATCTGCGAAAATCTACCCTGAAATCCCGAAAAGGCATTTGGCACTGAGGCTGTGTCATCGTGAACGATATGTCTTGACAAATAATCTTGGTGATGACAAGCGTTATATTTGCATGAGATGGTACCTGTATAATCTTGGTGACGATGCCAGTGATGAGTGCTATGTTTGCATGAGATGCTACCTGTATAATCTTGGTGACGGTGCCAGTGATGAGTGCTATGTTTGCATGAGATGCTACCTGTATAATCTTGGTGACGGTGCCAGTGATGAGTGCTATGTTTGCATGAGATGCTACCTGTATAATCTTGGTGACGGTGCCAGTGATGAGTGCTATGTTTGTATGAGATGCTACCTGTATAATCTTGGTGACGGTGCCAGTGATGAGTGCTATGTTTGCATGAGATGCTACCTGTATAATCTTGGTGACGGTGCCAGTGATGGGTGGCTTGCATGTATGAGATGCTACCTGTATATGTGACGGTGCCAGTGATGTGTGCTTTGTTTGCATGAGATGCTACCTGTATAATCTTGGTGACGGTGCCAGTGATGTGTGGCTTGCATGTATGAGATGCTACCTGTATGTGTGACAATGCCAGTGATGGGTGGCTTGCATGTATGAGATGTTACCTGTATATGTGACGATGCCAGTGATGGGTGGCTTGCATGTATGAGATGCTACCTGTATATGTGGCGATGCCAGTGATGGGTGGCTTGCTTGTATGAGATGCTACCTGTATATGTGGCGATGCCAGTGATGGGTGGCTTGCTTGTATGAGATGCTACCTGTATAATCTTGGTGACGATGCAAGTGATGAGTGCTATGATTGCATGAGATGCTACGTGTCTAATCTTGGTGACGGTGCCAGTGATGAGTGCTATGTTTGCATGAGATGCTACCTGTATATCTCACGATGCCAGTGATGGATGGCTTGCTTGTATGAGATGCTACCTGTATATGTGGCGATGCCAGTGATGGGTGGCTTCCATGTATGAGATGCTTCCTGTATATCTGACGATGACAGTGATGAGTGGCTTGCTTGTATGAGCTTCTACCTGTATATGTGGCGATGTCAGTGATGGGTGGCTTGCTTGTAAGAGATGCTACCTGTATATGTGGCGATGCCAGTGATGGGTGGCTTGCTTGTATGAGATGCTACCTGTATATGTGGCGATGCCAGTGATGGGTGGCTTGCTTGTATGAGATGCTACCTGTATATGTGACGATGCCAGTGATGGGTGGCTTGCATGTATGAGATGCTACCTGTATATGTGGCGATGCCAGTGATGGGTGGCTTGCATGTATGAGATGCTACCTGTATATGTGACGGTGTCAGTGATGGGTGGCTTGCTTGTATGAGATGCTACCTGTATATGTGGCGATGCCAGTGATGGGTGGCTTGCTTGTATGAGATGCTACCTGTATATGTGGCGATGCCAGTGATGGGTGGCTTGCTTGTAAGAGATGCTACCTGTACATCTGACGATGCCAGTGATGAGTGGCTTGCTTGTAAGAGATGCTACCTGGATATCTGACGATGCCAGTGATGAGTGGCTTGCTGGTATGAGATGCTACCTGTATTTGTGACGATGCCTCAAAGACGCCACATTAACTGCTATATGCCGAAACACCTGTAGACCCGAATCAGTAACAACATCACTGTAGGGGCATAGTCCACAAAGACGCCACATTAACTGCTATATGCCGGAACACCTGTAGACCTGAATCAGTAACAACATCACTGTAGGGGCATAGTCCACAAAGACGCCACATTAACTGCTATATGCCGAAACACCTGTAGACCTGAATCAGTAACAACATCACTGTAGGGGCATAGTCCACAAAGGCATAGTCCACAAAGACGCCACATTAACTGCTATATGCCGGAACACCTGTAGACCTGTATCAGTAACTACATCACTGGTACCGGGCCTGGGGCATAGTCCACAAAGACGCCACATTTGAATTATTGCATTTACAAATGCATCGCGCCAACAGCTTTATTTCTGCAAACAAAACATTGTCCATTATGGGTTACCAGGTATGGACGAGCTGCGGCTAATCAGCGTCAACTTCAGGCACGCAGGCTACATGTATTGAGGCTCATTCACATGAACTGGCATAGTTACAGGTATGGTGGCTGGAGAGTCAGGATCTGGCAGGCATATGTTGTATGGGGGGAATTACTGGGCAAG
Organism: Haliotis rubra; assembly: GCF_003918875.1. Classification (NCBI taxonomy): domain Eukaryota; kingdom Metazoa; phylum Mollusca; class Gastropoda; order Lepetellida; family Haliotidae; genus Haliotis; species Haliotis rubra. The sequence continues at coordinate 129,639 of NW_025764970.1, forward strand.
TGCTTGTGGAGTGCAACTGCATGAACGCTAACGTCCGTCTTGAAAGAGAGTGAGTGAGTTTAGTTTTACGCCGCTTGCAGCAATATTCCAGCAACATCACGGCGGGGGGCATGGGCTTAACACATTGTACCCATGTGGGGAATCGAACGTCTTGAAAGAGAAGCGTGGGTCAACTATTAGGCATGTGTACATCTCTGCGAGTTAGTGAGTGAGTTTGGTTTAACCCCATGGATTCCGGAGGGGGTATATGTCCCTCCCTTTAACCCTCACTTTGGAGTGAAATGTATCTCAATTGTCGTTCATTTTTCAGTACGATGCATCTGTATGAGAGAGATACAAGCATTCAGGAAGTAACTGCTGCCTTAGTGGTTAGTATATTTTATATTTAATTAATGACCAGTCAGATTTATGTGTGAGGAGGGCCCGGATGATACAGGTCAGACATTTACCACTTGTTCAAATTCAATACCCAAACGATCCTGACGATCCAAACGATCCTATGAGGGGGAATCATGGACTTGAACCCGCGAGCTTAAAGGGTGTAATTAATAAGCTATATTTATAAGAACACGACAATCTTCAAAGCGCTGAGTTTCTAAAATGTTGTTGAGACGCATTATCAATAGGCTACAGAGAGCAATGAATGTGGAAGGTTTCAGAAATTACTTGAAAATATAAACACCATATAAATACAGATATTCTACTCTTGTTGCGTGTATAGATTAATGGCGGAAACATACACCGTTTTTCTTCTACAGACTCGAAGTAACACTGAACATGTTTCCATGGAAACAAAGAAAAATACCATCTCAATACGAAATTAAACTGAAATAGCTTGAAGAACATAAAACATTTGAAATGTGATGATCACATACGGACAGACATGCTGCTTGCTGTACCCCGAAGGGACGAGGAGATGCGCTAGAATACCGTCCACAATCTGAGAGAGAGAGCGCGAGTTCTAACGCTTTTAGAAATAAATAAACATTATAGCGAAAGATAACATAACATTGTGGGGATGGAACCCGGACTACCAAAGTGAGGAGAGGAGTGAGTGAGTGAGTGAGTGGAGGAGTGAGTGAGTGGTGAGTGGGTGGAGTGAGTGAGTGAGTGAGGAGTGAGGAGGGAGTGGGAGGAGTGAGGAGGAGTGAGTGAGTGAGTGAGTGAGAGGAGCGAGGAGTGAGGGAGGGGTGGGTGGAGTGAGTGAGTGAGTGAGGGAGGGAGAGGGAGGGAGGAGCGGAGACAGTTTCCAGTTACATCACAGTGTGTCATGACAGGTTTCTGGCGGGCTCAAGAAACATAATGTCGCACAGCAACTCACGACGCCTCGTGCTCTGCCTCCCGTGTCACCGACCCAGCATGGTAATGGCTGGGATGGGTACTGCAAAGTTGTGGTCGTCGATGAATCTCGGCAACGTAGATAATGTCGAATCCTTTATCACTGGCCTGACTACGCCTGAATCAATAGCCTGAGCTAAATCAAGGAGCACTAATACACACGTAAAACCTTGAAAGCGTCTTTCAGAGTTTCATTGACCGATGGACAAAAGACCAGTTAATGGTACAGGCTGTCAGCTGACTGATGCTATATTTTGCTTACAAAAGGTGCCATTGGTAGGTCCAGATGTACGTTAATGACCTGTGAGATGGCCAAGCAAGGAGCATCCTCATATTGATAGTAGCATTATTGGAAAAAGACATCTTCGCAAATCAAGTTTACTTCTCAATCGCTGGAACCTGGATTTAATACACATAAGTGCAATCGATTGAAAATTGATATTTCATCAAACACTAACAAACTGTAAATACATAATATGTTGACCGTGTGAAATTACAACCTGCAGGCAGACCGTGATGATGTGGCATTGACAAGCTTATGCCATTTGGATAGGGTCATTTCAAGTGAATACATTTCCCTGTCATCAAACGTTGAGTGGTAAATGTTGGATGATGACGTCGGTACATGTAAGTGAGTGAGAGAGTATGTTTAGTTTTTACGCCGCTTTTAGCATATTTTAGCAATATCACGGCGGGGGACACCAAATGAGCTTCACACATTGTGCCCATGTGGGGATTCGAACCCGGGTCTTCGGCGTGTGTGAACAAAGAGAGGTACGAAGATGATATGATATGATAAGTCAGCGAGTCTGACCAAACGCGCCAGGCCCTCTTGCGAGCAGTTTAGGTTGGTGGTGAGCTATTTTAAACCGAATTAAAGCACTTCACAATGATTCAAATGAATTATCTGAACTTTCCAAACAATTCACTTGCCAAACAAGAACCACTGAAGCCACGTAAACGAAATCAATTTTCAAAAATGGGCAAAACCAGTTAAACAATTTATTCCCTCACGGGAATCAACTGAAGAGAAACCTCCCACTGCGTTTACTGAATGCTCTTTAACGCTTTGGGTTTTATAGAATGCGTAGCGACTGAATAACGACTTTCATTCTGATTGAACAATGTATGGCCGTGGTAATTAAAATATATCTTTTGAAAGGATTCGTCTGTCAACAATTCGTGTTCCTTTGTTAAGATTCCAAGACATTTATAATACAAACGGTTCACGTTTGGTGCACTAGGTCAGGTTTCGTCTCTTTCTCCCATGTAGTGTCGAGTTCATCGTGTTTATGACGCAACTGGTCTACTGCAAAAGCTGCTTGGGTTTGAGTTGTACGGATGAGATAAGACTTTGTGTCTAAGCTCATAAAACAGTCGCCCAAAACGTAATCACCCTTATAGTCTTGAATTATCAATAAACACTCTCGGCAGATAGAAAATGTGAAATGTTTAAGGTACGTACACCAAGCAGGTTGTCTACCCGACTATGGTTAAAAGACACAGACAATTGCGTATATTATGGCTAATAGGGATGGCCTACACTTTTGAGAGTGGTCATGTCAGCGACCGGGGTTTGGTCAAAGACTTATATGCTGCCGTTTGTTCGTCCAGATGTCCCAGGTTCTATTCTGTTTCAGTGTAAATGTGAAACACCATACAAGCAAGTGATACACAGTTATCTATAGATGCTTCATTCACACAAACTGTTCCCGCCTAATATCATCACAGATCTACCCACATTCATCATTTTGCTTCACGCTGACGTTCGCATGGCGTTCGGTAGGACGCCTCCAGACAAGTCAAACCTATCGTGAAAGTGGACTCATCAGAAAACATGATCACTCAACACCATCGGCGACTCCCCCAGTGCCTATGCTCTGCACAACACCACCATCTGGTCGCTGCTCCACCTAGGCTGCCCTGTGCAGGGCTGGTCATAACTTACCACACTGCATGAGCAGAAACCTGCCAGCCTCATAAACACAATGAAAATATGGGCTAGATCTCGCAGAGTGCCACCAGTCTGAAGGATGCCAATACCCCAGGCGTTCAACACGTTACAGACGCCGTATTCCAAACATGACCACTTATATTTACACCGTAGACAGTTTACGTGTCACTGTGGAAAATGAAAATGAACAATACTATTGCTCACAGTGATCTGAAAGCCTTTCACTGCAGAACTAAATCGAAGAATGATCCCCTACCCATGTAGGAATAGCGTGATCCGGGTGCAATGTTGGTTCCAACACCTATGAATCTCTGGCACCCGCGAAGATTCGGGTGGAATTTGTCTTCAGTAACCCACGATTGTCGTAAGAGGCGAATAACGGAATCGGGTGGTCATGCTCGCTGACTTGGTTGACACATGTCATCGTATCCCAATTGCGTAGAATGATCCTCATGCTGTTGATCACTGGATTGTCTGGTCCAGAGTCGATTATGTACAGACCGCCGCTAGGTAGCTGGAATATTGTGCGGCGTTAAACAACAAACCAGCTATTTCTGGCAGCCATATTTCAAAGCAGGCCTTACCTAGTTTAGACAATTTTACCTATTTTCGGCAATATACAACATCAAAATACTTCCGAGATCGCATGTACGTTACTGCTGTCAGACCCACTCACTTTCTATAGTTCATAATGTACTTACTGTGGAATAGCCATTACAAGTATAAACATGCAGTTAACATTTGAAAATCGTTTTCATTTGACATATCTCCATTTGGAAATTCCAAGGACGCGTACTATTTTATAGTATTGCATTGCATTATGAAAAACATTCTGCCCAGCCAATAGCTGACATCAGAAACCCTGCGCGGCAATGTTGTGGTTGCTTCTAGTACTTTTTTGGACTTGTGTGAGCGAGTGACAGAACATATAACACCGAGTCGGTATGGTTTTTACGCCGTTATTAGCAACATTCCAGCTACATCACGACAGAGGACATCAGAAATATGCGTCACATTGTACCTATGTCAGAAAACCAACCCGTGACTTCGGCGAAACAAGCGAGCGCTTTTACCACTCGACTACCACCCCGCTAATCGTGGAAATGATACAACTCATACGTTATGGTATCGTCATAGGTGTTGCTGGAGTGGAAGGTGACGAGCCACAAAAGGTGAATATTTCATCATATCTGGAACCCTTCGAATGTTCACGCTTGTGATAGAACACTCCCAATATTCACCCTCAATGTCCGAGACGTCATAGAGACGTCATAAAGACACCATATCACGCCAGAAGTGCGTCTCCCAGTTAATACGGACATAACATATACTGAGCTTCAGTGTAGTGTAGCAGTGATGAGTAGAAGCTAGCTGTGAGTAACATATACTGAACTTTAGTGTAGTGTATCAGTGATAGTTAGACGCTAGCTGTGAGTGACATATACTGAACTTCAGTGTAGTGTATCAGTGATGGTTAGACGCTAGCTGTGAGTGACATATACTGAACTTTAGTGTAGTGTATCAGTGATGGTTAGACGCTAGCTGTGAGTGACATATACTGAACTTCAGTGTAGTGTATCAGTGATGGTTAGACGCTAGCTGTGAGTGACATATACTGAACTTCAGTGTAGTGTATCAGTGATGGTTAGACGCTAGCTGTGAGTGACATATACTGAACTTCAGTGTAGTGTATCAGTGATAGTTAGACGCTAGCTGTGAGTGACATATACTGAACTTCAGTGTAGTGTATCAGTGATGGTTAGACGCTAGCTGTGAGTGACATATACTGAACTTCAGTGTAGTGTATCAGTGATGGTTAGACGCTAGCTGTGAGTGACATATACTGAACTTCAGTGTAGTGTATCAGTGATGGTTAGACGCTAGCTGTGAGTGACATATACTGAACTTCAGTGTAGTGTATCAGTGATGGTTAGACGCTAGCTGTGAGTGACATATACTGAACTTTAGTGTAGTGTATCAGTGATGGTTAGACGCTAGCTGTGAGTGACATATACTGAACTTCAGTGTAGTGTATCAGTGATGGTTAGAGAGCTGTGAGTGACATATACTGCATTCAGTGTAGTGTATCTGGTGATGGTTATAGTGACATATACTGAACTTCAGTGTAGTGTATCAGTGATGGTTAGACGCTAGCTGTGAGTGACATATACTGAACTTCAGTGTAGTGTATAGTGATGGTTAGATAGCAGTGACATATACTGAGTGTAGTGTATCAGTGATGGTTAGACGCTAGCTGTGAGTGACATATACTGAACTTCAGTGTAGTGTATCAGTGATGGTTAGACGCTAGCTGTGAGTGACATATACTGAACTTCAGTGTAGTGTAGCAGTGATGGTTAGACGCTAGCTGTGAGTGACATATACTGAACTTCAGTGTAGTGTATCAGTGATGGTTAGACGCTAGCTGTGAGTGACATATACTGAACTTCAGTGTAGTGTAGTGTCAGTGATGGTTAGACGCTAGCTGTGAGTGACATATACTGAACTTCAGTGTAGTGTAGTGCAGTGATGGTTAGACGCTAGCTGTGAGTGACATATACTGAACTTCAGTGTAGTGTATCAGTGATGGTTAGACGCTAGCTGTGAGTGACATATGGCCAGTAACCTCCCCATGTATACCAGTGTATTACACTACAGAGAGCTGTAGGTTTGAAAGCCTGGAGACACGTCGCCGGTAGCGAGTCGTTCTGGCTCCAATATGTCCACTACCACGTGTATTTTCAACTTCTCAATTTCACACTTCAAACACTCTGTCTCTATCACAATGAGCAATGTCTTACTGATGACGAAAATATATACTGTTTCACACTGGATCTGCCATAGATCCTGATTGATAGAGGAAGCATAGTAAAACTGATGCATTATGTCACCTTGACTCCACGTTTTTATGCATTAGGATACATGTACTTACTTACAACCTTGCTTCTTCTTTACCACCAGCAGCAGCAGCTGTTGATAACGATGTAATCCATCTTTATTATCACTGTCCTAAATTCTAAGACACCATACATCAACTACACTCATTTCCATTTATACGTATCAATTCCACCAGGTTTCAGAATAAGTCATACTATTCACCATTTTAACACATTACCCACCTATCAGTTTTAACATGAAATACATGCTGCACACCCTTTCTTCTCGTTTCCAGCTGTCGGTTTGTTCAGTTTGTATCTGTTCCATAGGTTCTTGTTACGCTTAGTTCTTGAAACAATCAGTTCTGCCATTTTATGTAACCATCAATTCTACCAGTTTTTGCCAAAATCCGTTCTGCATTTCCTGATACTATCAATTCCACCAGCTTTTGTCACCAACAGTTGTCTTAACAATAGTTCCCCCAGTTCTTGCATCTAATACTTTCACCAATTCTGGTCAATATGTTCCACCAGTTTTTGCCACCACTGACAGTTCCAGGAGTTCTTGTCATTAGCAGCTCTCTAACGGGATAACATTCCCGGTGACTATTCCTTACACGTGTTGGACAGTCCTCAGATGGTATCCAGACGTGCATTGGACTTCAATATGTTTAACCTTTGATATCTCATCCTCAAAGATATATATGAGACAATTACAAATCAAATTACAAATCTCCACTAAGTCCATTAAGTAAAGGCGTTCCGTCAAAGACGGGCCAACCACGTTGTATTTCTGGTCATTCGGGTTGAATTTGTGTCCGAACAAAATACATGTAACACTGAACACTATACTGAGCAACTTTCAGTGTTTTACTTCACGACAATACGATTGTCCTTACCATCGTATAATGGCACCCTTTACATCTCCTTTTACCATCATTTCAAAATATAGAAGTTCCTGGACGCCAGAATCGATTAGAAGGAACAAATGAATTATGCTTAGTGATTACATTAGCAAAACGCAGCACGAGAATCATCTAGGATCACACTTGCGGAACAAAATATGAAGAGAGGGAGACAACAGGACCATGTGGTCCTACCTGTACCGTATCTGATAGGTAACCTTCCTTTCAACTTAGCTCCACCTGGTAATTAATGAGCGCTATTCCTGGTGTGTGGAGCGTCAGTGAACACCCAGTCTTGACTAACCCCGGAAACAGGTTCCGTATGGTGTAAAGGTGAAATAGGTGTGAAACTTCTATGAATGGATCACTGGAATCAGTGATGACACCAGGTGTCCGCGGGAAGGGGCAACATGCCCTGCCCTCCCGGAACAGTAATGGGGGGTAACTATGCCATTAATCCCTGTCGAAATATATAGAATCGAAACGCAATCGCAAGGACAAGTGAACATTCTCCGATCGATTTTTTAATGGAAAATGATTATGTCGTTATGTCGTTATGTCATTATGTCCTAATGTGGGATTTGCATTGCATCCTAAAAGCCCAGGCATTTGTTCTGATAATCAGTGCATCAATGCAAGCTACTCCCCACTGAACGTTGACCTATCACTTTATAATCAATACTTCTTCAGGGAATACGTGTGGTGTGCGTGAGCTGGAGTGCCTCTACAGTTTCTAGTGAGTGAGTGAGTGAGTTTAGTTTTACGCCGCACTCAGCAATATTCCAGCTTTATGGCGGTGGTCTGTCTATAATCGAGTTTGGACCAGACAATCCAGTCATCAACAGCTTGAGCATCGATCTGCGCAATTGGGAACCGATGACATGTGTCAACCAAGTCAGCAAGCCTGACCACCCGATCCCGATAGTCGCCTCTTACGACGCCTTTTCTGGCAAGCACCGATACCTGTCCAGATCACCCTCGTATAGCTGGAATATCTGTCAGGTAGCGATACACGCTCACACCGATACCTGTTCTGTCAGGTAGCGATACACGCTCACACCGGTACCTGTCCAGACCACCCTCGTATAGATGGAATATATCTGTCAGGTAGCGATACACACTGCCTGTCCAGACCACCCTCATCACCGGTACCACGTCCAGGTCCAGACCACCCTCGTATAGATGGAATATATCTGTAATATGGCTGGAATATTCGTCGGGTAGCGATACACCGCTCACATCGGTGGAATGTCTCCTGTCCAGACCACCCTCGTATAGAGCTGGAATATCTATCTGGTAGCGATACACGCTCACACCGATACCTGTAGACCACCCTCGTATAGATGGAATATCTTGTCAGGTAGCGATACATCGCTCACACCAGTACCTGTCCAGACCACCCTCTGTAGGGTAGATGGAGATATCGTGTAGATGGAATATATCTGTCAGGTAGCGATACACGCTCACACCGGTACCTGTCCAGACCACCCTCGTATAGATGGAATATCTGTCTGGTAGCGATACACGCTCACACCGGTACCTGTCCAGACCACCCTCGTATAGATGGAATATCTGTCTGGTAGCGATACACACTCACACCGGTACCTCCAGACCACCCTCGTATAGCGAATATACCTGTCCAGACCACCCTCGTATAGATCGAATATCTATCTGGTAGCGATACATCGTCATCGATACCTGGGTCCAGACCACCCTCGTATAGATGGAATATCTGTCAGGTAGCGATACACACTCACACCGGTACCTGTCCAGACCACCCTCGTATAGCTGGAATATCTGTCAGGTAGCGATACACGCTCACACCGGTACCTGTCCAGACCACCCTCGTATAGATGGAATATCTGTCTGGTAGCGATACACACTCACACCGGTACCTGTCCAGACCACCCTCGTATAGCTGGAATATCTGTCTAGTAGCGATACACGCTCACACAGATACCTGTAGACGCTTTCAAAAAGAAGTGATCATGTCATGATAATTCAAAAGCTGCCATCTTAGTGTGTGTTCAATAGCTCTAAAATACAGACAAAAATGTTTCGAATTTCGTTTAATGCATCATACCTATGTTTAAAGACATACCCTTATACTTTAGATGGAACTTCGTGTTTATTGTATAACACAACGTTTCTGGGCTACTTCTTGTCCCTTCTTCAATCACCTGAAGAAGGGGCAAGAAGTAGCCCAGAAACGTCGTGTTATACAATAAACAAGAAGTTGCCATCCATATACTCGTCATATATATCCATCAACTTCTAAAGCGTCTCAAGAATCTCATCAATAGTCAGGATGCCTGCACGTCCAACAATCCAAAACGTCGGGTTACAGCGATGCACACTGATCAGGCCCTGATCGAGGACTTGTGTTATCTTTCTGAAGGAAGTAAACTATACACGTTCCCAGCCACAGAAGCTGTCACGGAGCATCACATTACCTTTACTATGAATAACATCTGAATCTTTGTACGTGATATGGTGTATGAAGCAGCAACCAAAAAAACGATACTCTTTTCGAGGATAAGCAAATAATTATATCATTATATTTTATATACTGTTGTGAGATAGAACAGCAGTCATAGGTGCATATTTCTTGTGCAGCAATACGCTGGTCAACTTCTGACTTTTAAGAACGATGCTAGATGGTGATTTCATTTAATTTTGCAAATCATTTTAAAAGAACAAGGATTTGTTTGTTGCTTAACGCCACATTATTCCCGTATATCAGTTCAAGTTTGTTTTTTGTGTGTTTGTTGCACGCAGCAATATTCCAGCTATATGGCGGCGGTCTGTAAATAATCCAGTTTGGACCAGACAATTCAGTGATCAACAGCATGAACGTCGATCTACGCAACTGGGAACCGATGACGACAAGCATGGGTTGCTGTAGACCAAATCTAACCGCGACCTTGGCGGGTTCGTGCTCCAAGTGGGTGGACTGTAAAGAAGCCTCAAACAGGGAACACCAGGTCATGGGTTGATGAAGGCAACACCTAAAACATACTCCGTCTACTACTTCATTTGTATTTTAATCCTGCATGGGTTTATTGTCAGCGGATATTAAAGTAAATTATCTTAGAAAGGGTATTATGTCTAAGCGCAACTGAGTTGTTATCAAACAGCGTATGATCTCCACAGAATTGCGTATAGGAAAAAATCAGGCATGGATCTTTCTGAAAATTGGTCGTAAAAGGTCATGACGTCTTCTTGCACAAGAATATAAGATAGGTCCACATGGAGCATGGTGATATCTCCAGAGAGAGACATCAGTCCCCAACAGCTCCTAATTGGTATTTAACAGCAAGGCTCTGTCAGTCACTGCATGGCTGTTCCATACACATTACAAAACAAAATCGACCAGAAGTATTTTATTTGTTTGCTGTTTTATACTTAAGATCAGGAAAAATAACACATTCCATCCCGGACATGTGCGGATCCGTGAAGTTCTGAACCAAGGCCAGGTTTGGTGCGGGTTATAAAATCCTGGTTTAGTTACGGTTAGGGGGCAAAGCTGTGCGAAGTTACGTCCCTTGGACACGCCAGAAACCTATAATCGTGGGTTAGAATCACGGTCTGCAATTATTATGTTTCCAGGTTTCACAGTAACGTAGAAAAGCTCGTGGGATTCACTATATTGGTCACTTCGGGCCTTTCTCCCACATTTAGCAGACACGCTTCTTGATAGACAGTCTGTCTAGAAATCAGATCGTTGAGCTTCAAAACAACTGAAAATTGGAAATGGTCTGTATTAAATGTCAGCATGGCACATGGTACTCTGTACCCAACAATATCTTCTATATTTTCATACCCTTCACAGGAAAGGTTGTTTCAGAAACTTTCATGTTATGTGCATAAGTTGACATCTTTAACGGAGGCGGGCACAACGTCAGGAGAAACAGCCCAAACATGTACTGCACGTGTTGTATTGTATTCGTCGTTGTTGACTGACAGATGCGCCTTTGAGCTGATGTGAAAAAGGTGATTTTTAAGATGTAGAATGTGAAGAAGAAAGACGAAAAACATTTTGTATCATAATAAATACCTGAAACGTGCTTTTAAAGCATGACGTGTCTTTAACAAGTTGAGGGGAAACTGTCAACTGACGGGACTCAAGCAATCACGTGACAACCCAAAGGCTTCTTATGCTGTCGTTGTGCAGCAAGTGCGTCATTGCGCTGTTTCTCCCTACTTTGTGCTCCCCTCAGTTAAAGACGTCAACTTACACACGTAACAACACGACAGTTTCATAAACAATGTCAAGGTATATGTATACAAATACCGAACAGCAGTGTACTGTATTGACATTTAATAGACTATTCCCCATTCTGAGGTATTTTGCAACTCAACGTTCTCGTGTGGGGCAAACGGACTGTTACTAGAAGATTGGGTAAAACGGCGTTGAGTCGCTCCCTTACCCTTTACATCTCATGGACACTTCTCCTATAAACGGGGGTAGGGGGAAGCCTAGTGGTTGAAGCGTTCTCTCGTTACGCCGAAGACCCGGGTTCGATTCCCCACATGGGTACAATGTGTGGAGCCCTTTTCTGGTGTCGCTGCTGTGATATTGCTGGAATATTGCTGAAAGCGGCGTAAAACTAAACTTACTCACTCACTCTCCCCTTAACGACTCGGCCGTTCCAGTATGTGAAGTGTATGCACGAGCGCAGCAAGCCAGTTTTTTCGTGTAAGCCCGATAGGTTGCGAAGCTTCATATTTAGATAGTTTTGAGGCCTTGCCCAACCTTTTTAGCAACAATCATGTGTAAGCCCGGGTTTTATATATATATTGGTAGCTGCGCAAATAGGTTGGTGCTATGAAAAGTTGTTTTTGTTGTGAAGGCAAAAACTATTACATAAATGTATGATCCTCAACATGTCATGTTTAGTATAGATTATATAATTACATTTGCAGTTTCAAACAGAAAAAACACATGTTCTTATGAGCATTTGAACGTGGACGAAATGCGTTACGAGCGAGTGTTCGAACTTCCACATTACCAGAGTGAATGTACGAATGATTTTCGGCGCAAACAGCACTATTTCGGCTACATCGCATCGCATGGGCCTGTAACTAGTTCGGCCGAAACAATGGTTGATAGCATTCAGCGACCATAGCCGGCACGGCATTATCAGACAGACCACACATTACCACCCGTGAACATCCGGGTTACAATTGGTCTTCAGCAACCCATGTATGCTTGTTGTTAGAGGCGACTAACGGGATCGGGTGGTCAGGCTCGCTGACCTAGTTGACACATGTCATCGTATCCCAGTTGCGTGGATCGATGCTGATGCTGTTGATCACTGGATTGTGTGATCCAGACTCGATTATTTACAGACCGCCGCCATATAGCTTGACGATTGCCGAGTGTGGAATTAAACACCAACCAACCACTTTCACGAGCCTAATCGCATTCTGGAATTGGGCTGTCAGTAAATGCCTCATGGGGGTTTCTGCAAATGTTTTGATACTTTATGTAAAAACTAATTCGTTTAATTGACATCATCATTTTCACGTTTACGACCAATAGGGTCTGTTTCGCAGATAATCGAGAGAAATTTGTCTATGGCGTTGAAGGTATGAATCACTGAAGAGCATGTCGTAGATGAACACGTACACAAGCGTTTGTATAGCGAGCCTTTGATGGAAACATTCTACCCTTACACATAGAATTGGTTTATGTCATTTAATAACACGCACTTACATAACAGATGTATTATTGGTTTCAACTGAGACTGTTCCAGAAATTATAAATGAACTTCCTCTCAACTTCCTCTCAACTTCCTCTCAATATGTTTAGTGAGTGAGTATGGATTTAAAGATTTGTAAATATTTCGGTAATACAACGCATATCAGCTTGATGGTGGAGTGAAGTAGGCCGTAGACGATCGCGACTCTAGTGGAACCCATGAGCACGGGTTATAGTGCTGACAAACCTACAACTTGAGCACACCGGGATTCGAACCCAGGATCCCAGGATTTCAAGTTGATTTCTGGCGTATCCAAGGGTGAGTGTGAGTGAGTTGGGTTTTACGCCGCTTTTAGCAATATTCCAGCAACATCACGGCGGGGGACACCAGAAATGGACTTCACACATTGCACCCATATGGGGAATCGAACCCGAACGCTTTAACCACTAGACTACCCCACCGCCCCCGAATCCAAGGGAGGCAACTCTGCACAGGGAGTTGCGTTGCTTAGGGTATCTGGACCACATAGGTGCCCTTATGTTATTAAGAACGTACACAAATGAACATGTCATTCCTGTGTGTAATTCTTGTCTGAATTTTCACACTATACTCGGATATCTCTCAAACGCATTACGAAATAACATGCACTAGACATATTCACCATAATATAGGAAAATAATACTTATTTGTTTTAATTGAACGATCACAAATTCAAGATACATCTCAAGCTGAAGTTAAACATCTTGGACAAACTATATACAATTGTCCGAGCAGAACTTGATATGTGCCATCTGTATGCAGAAACAGCGGTAAAATGTAAACAGATGCTATCAATGAGACAGCCCAGCGTTACGTTCCTTTACTAACAATAACCCCGAACCTTTGGAGATCAGTAACCTTATCTATGGTCACCACGTTTTGTAACAAAAGCACCATGGATCCAGGAATGACGTTTTTCCTAAAATATGTCATGTGAGATATCGGAGTATAGAAGCTGAAAAATCAAATGCTTGGACAGAACTGAACTTAGTTCTCTTCTGACAAGGTAAAGAGCCAAGCTTTGGTGTTAATTCAACTTTTCTCAAATGCCATCTGTGTATACATAAAAAAGTCGTTCCTTGAATTGTATTAAGCATTTTGGTTAAACACTGATATAGGGAATTGGATGCCAATTTGCTGGACATAGCTGCCTGTCTCTCTCTGTAAGGACGTTTATAGAACCATGGAATCCATAACAAACAGGAATGGACACATATGTGGCATTACTTTATATGTGCCTTAAAAGAAGGTCTTTGATCCAACACTAGGCTGTGTAATTTTCTGTCTGTGAAATGGGAACTGCACAATTGTCATGCAATGCCACCAGATTTTGGATGCCAGATGGCTGAGAGAGAGATATAATTAAATATATACTTGTAGGTATAAACAGTACTACACGTCTACGGAATTGATGATCATTTTCACTACTTCCCGTGGAAGAGTAACCAAAGCATTCACACAAAAACTGCATCAACATTAATCTGTACATTCGTGGAACAGAACCTATAGCGACATACAACGTGGAATGAGTAGTTAATGCTGAGTTACCTGAAGGTCCTGTCCATCAGCCGCTCGTCATACAAGCTGGTCGGAACTTGGGCTCGAACCGGGGCAGTCATCAGGAGGTGCCATGTACGTTATCCACAAGGTGTTGTAAGAAATGTATCCACAGTTTCTCCATGTGTCCATGCATTGATATATGTTCGCTACATTACGTCACAACAGCTTTCACAGAGCGATGTTACTGCGTTGACTGAGATATGATCACTGTTGCCGTCCAGCCACCACTATCTGTCTGTTACTCTGCAACAACAACGTAAAACCCAGTTGTATGTCCAATCTACTCAAACACTAGCCGACAGCAAGGCTGTATCTAACGCGATCGAACGGCGATAAATGAAAGGCGCTTCCTCGTGTTGCAAGAACTATTCAGTGTTCAATGAAATATTTGCCCTCGGCTTATCAACAGCGGCTGCTGTTTCGAGCCCCTCGTTGAGCCGATCAAAGCGTTGCAGCCCATACGGTTCTATATGAGTATTTCATTCGTTCTCGTAGTAAGCCTCTCCCAACGCTAAGACAATTGTGTTGGGTCTTCATTCATTTAGTAAATGTCGCAATAACTGAAACGGTGAACGCACATCACGTGATCGATCCCTGTCCCCCTGAGCGTTAAAACTAGAAGCGTGATTACCCCAGAGATGTCGGGGAATTAGTACAGTCAAAGCTTTCATCATTCCGCCACATCAAGGCACGCGAGGCTTGGACCATATGTTTCATCACTATACTGTACACTGTACTGAACACGAAACTTCATGAAGAAGAAAAAAGATGATCGTTTTCTCTCGGCGCCATTCCCAGCGTCTGTGTCAAGGCGTCGAGTGTATTTTCTGGAAAGCTTTCAATATATATACCTGTCGATGTAGCAATTTTTGGCCTTATCAGCTTAAATTACAAATTACTGACGAATATTACCTTCATAAAACAAAGAAAAGAGGCTTGGCGGTGGACTTGGAAAGGGGTAAGGTAGCATTAGGTCATCAGAAAACAACGCTTAGCAAAGTACATCAATTTACGTTCAATTGAAAAGACGCCGATTACATGGTTGAACTGGGCCTGTGAAACATTATGTCGGAGATAACAATTACCTGTGTAGGTGTACCTGTGTAGGTTGCTTTGGGAATACGTTTAGAATGTCTGGTGTGATGGGGTTCGAGCAATTCAATCCCAAATAGCAAACTGGAAATGCAATGGTAACATATTTATGTTAACTGAATCAAACAGTCAGTCTCAGTAGCTGATACCCAAATAAGGTACGCCTTAAACGTTAGATCGATACAAAGTTTTAAAAAAGCTAATTTCTGTACTGAGACTTTGTTATTGATTAGCTAGTCTCGTTCTCCACAGACCACAGACAGTACAGTGCATGTACAGTGCATGTATAGTGCAATGACAGATACAGTCAATACACCAAGGTGCGAGTGAGTATGGTTTTACGCCGCCTTAAGCAATATTCCAGCAATACCACGGCGGGTTACACCAGAGATGGGCTCAACACATTGTTGTACCCATGTGGGGAATCGAACCCACGTCTTCAGATTGACGATCGGACGCTTTATCCATAAGGCTAGGCCGCGGAACCTGTTAGGTTTAGATTTCAAAGTGTGTTTGGAAATTGTGCTTTGACAGCCCATTACATGTGACTTATATTATATTGCTGTGGGCTTCTACATCTGTATCACAGATATATTACATTTATTCTTCAATATTATTACCCCTGCATAACAGAACAATCACGTCTCTTTCGCGGTGCCATTTCCATTATATATCAGAGGATTATTGCACCGATATTAAAATACTATCTTATAAATCTTTATTACACGATAATTGCACCTATATTTCATTATGCTAACATCTCATATATTAGAAGACTATTAGATAAAGAAACGTTTATTACACGTATATTGCAGGAATATTACAATTACATTACACTATATATTTGAACAGCACAACCAGCTGAAAGACCTTACACAATCTGGAATATTACAGTACGCGTTCATTGAGCCGTACCAACCTTATTCCTGCCACTAACACCTTGATTGAACAGACTGAACATTGTGGCATGGTTCAATCAACAGCGTTGGTTATTCATATGAGGATAAATACATGTGAATGCGACAACTGTAGCAATACGTTTGGGTACTATGAATATACGCTCCTATCCTCATTACTGTGTTATCCCTTTATCTAGCATATATAACACCAGCCAATTGAATTCAAAAGCCAAGGTTACAGATCTGGACAAGACGATGCCGCTTTTTGTTTTAGTCAGCTGAAGTTAGACGTATGGATTTTTAGATACTTCAAGGAGTGGTGTTTCTTTATGTTTTTGGTAATTGGGGATGTTTTTTTAACTGCGGTTGGCTGTAGTCGTGTTAAAGTGACAGACGCTTTTGACAGACATTTTCTTTACTATTGACTGATGTTCGTATAATGCCGCTTTGATCAATATTTCAGACATATCACGGCCTTTATGTTGGAGGATGGCGAGAGATGATGCAGTACTCCTCTGGTAAAACCCATAAGCATGGGCTTATTGGCAAACATAGAATCGGAAACTTGAACCAGTGACCATGAATGCCGGTGTCTAGCACAGCGATTATACAGCGCCTTACACTTGGGCAGACCAACCTCCCTAGGGATGGTATTCGTGTATTCGATGAATCCAACCGTATCAAAACATGAACTGAATTAGTTATTCGCGATCACAAGAATCGAATATTCATGAATATTTTAAATGAAATGTTTTGACTCGCCGGTTTCGGGCACAGCGATTAAACGACGCCTAACACTGGGTCACCGATATACGGCGCCTTGAACTTGGCCAGCGATATATGGCGCCTTGAGCGGGGCCAGCGATATACGGCGCCTTACACTGGGCCAGCGATATACGGCGCCTTACACTCGATCGGCTGTATACGGCTCCTTGAGCGGGGCCAGCGATATACGGCGCTTTGAGGGGGGCCAGCGATATACGAATGCCTTACACTGGGTCAGCGGTATAAAGCGCCTTACACTGGGTATACTGCGCCTTACACTAGGTCAGCGGTATACTGCGCCTTACACTGGGCCAGCAATATACGGCGCCTTACACTGGGCCAGCGGTATAAAGCGCCTTACACTGGGGTATACTGCGCCTTACACTGGGCCAGCAGTATACTGCGCTTTACACTGGGTCACCGATATACGGCGCCTTACACTGGGTCCGCGATATATGGCGCCTTGAACTGGGTCAGCGGTATAGTGCGCCTTACACTAGGTCACCGATATACGGCGCCTTACACTAAGTCATCGATATACGCCGCCTTACACTGGGTCACCGATATACGGCGCCTTACACTGGGTCACCGATATACGCCGCCTTTACACTGGGTCAGCGGTATACTGCGCCTTACACTGGGTCACCGATATACGGCGCCTTACACTGGGTCACCGATATACGGCGCCTTACACTGGGTATACGGCGCCTTACACTGGGGATATCAACCTTACACTGGGCCTTCACCGATATAGGTCCATACCGAGCCTTACACTGGGTCACCGATATACGCCACCTTACACTGGGTCACCGATATACGGCGCCTTACACTGGGTCACCGATATACGGAGCCTTACACTAGGGTCAGCGATATACGGCGCCTTACACTGGGTCAGCGATATACGGAGCCTTACACTGGGTCACCGATATACGCCGCCTTACACTGGGTCACCGATATACGCCGCCTTACACTGGGTCACCGATATACGCCGCCTTACACGGTCGCCTTACACTGGGTCACCGATATACGCCGCCTTACACTGGGTCACCGATATACGGAGCCTTACACTGGGTCACCGATATACGCCGCCTTACACTAGGTCAGCGGTATACTGCGCCTTACACTGGGTCACCGATATACCTCGCCTTACACTGGGTCACCAATGTATATACTTACACTAGGTCCGGTATACTGGAGCCTTACACTGGGTCACCGATATACCTCGCCTTACACTGGGTCACCGATATACGCCGCCTTACACTGGGTCACCGATATACGGAGCCTTACACTGGGTCACCGATATACCTCGCCTTACACTGGGTCACCGATATACGCCTTACACTAGGATATACGCCGCCTTACACTGGGTCACCGGTATATACACTGGGTCACCCGGTCTTACACTGGGTCACCGATTACTTACACTAGGTCAGCGATATACCTGGAGCCTTACACTGGGTCACCGATATATCAGCGGTATACGGAGCCTTACACTGGGTCACCGATATACCTCGCCTTACACTGGGTCACCGATATACGCCGCCTTACAACTAGGTCACACTACACTGGGTCACCGATATACCTCGCCTTACACTGGGGTATACGCCGCCTTACACTGGGTCACCACCGGATACCTTCGCCTTACACTAGGTCAGCGGTATACGGAGTCTTACACTAGGTCAGCGGTGCTGGGAGCCTTACACTGGGGGTCACCGATATACCTCGCCTTACACTGGGTCACCGATATACGATATACGCCGCCTTACACTGGGTCACCGATATACGGAGCCTTACACTGGGTCACCGATATACCTCGCCTTACACTGGGTCACCGATGTACGCCGCCTTACACTAGGTCAGCGGTATCGGGAGTCTTACACTGGGTCACCGATATACGGCGCCTTACACTGGGCCTTACACTGGGTCACCGATATACGGATATACTGGGTCACGCGATATACCGCCGCCTACACTGGGTCACCGATATACTCGCCTTACACTGGGAGGTCACCGATATACTGCGCCTTACACTGGGTCATCGATCTGGGTCACCTTACACTAGGTCACGGCGCCTTACACTGGGTCACCGATATACGGCGCCTTACACTGGGTCGGTACCGATATGGGTCACCGATATACGCCGCCTTACACTGGGTCACCGATATACGCCACCTTACACTTACACTGGGTCACCGATATACGCCGCCTTACACTGGGTCACCGATATACGCCGCCTTACACTAGGTCAGCGGTATACCCGAGTCTTACACTGGGTCACCGATATTACGCCTTACACTTACACTGGGTCACCGATATACGGAGCCTTACACTGGGTCACCGATATACGCCGCCTTACACTGGGTCTTACACCGATATAGCCTTTACACTGGGCCGATATACACTGGGTCACCGATATACTGGGTCAGCGATATACGCCTTTACACTGGGCCTTACACCGTCATATACGCCGCCTTACACTGGGTCACCGATATACGATATATGCGCCTTACACTGGGTCACCCGATGGGTCACTGATATACGCCTTACACTGGGTCACCGATATACCGCGCGCCTTACACACTGGGTCACCGATATACGCCGCCTTACACTGGGTCACCGATATACTGCCGCCTTACACTGGGTCACCGATATACGCCTTACACTGGGTCACCGATATACTGCGCACACACTGGGTCACCGATATATACTACCGGTTTACACTGGGTCACCGATATACTGCGCCTTACACTGGGTCACCGATATACGGCGCCTTACACTGGGTCACCGATATACGCCGCCTTACACTGGGTCACCGATATATATACACTAGGTCGCCTTACACTGGGTCAGCGATATACTGCGCCTTACACTGGGTCACCGATATACGGTCACCGATATACGCCGCCTTACACTGGGTCACGATATACCGCGCCTTACACTAGGTCAGCGCCTTACACTGGGTCACCGATATACGGCGCCTTACACTGGGTCACCGATATGCAGCGGGCGCCTTACACTGGGTCAGCGATATACGGCGCCTTACACTGGGTCACCGATATACTCGCCTTACACTGTCACGATATACGGCGCCTTACACTGGGTCACCGATATACTGCGCCTTACACTAGGTCAGCGATATACTGCGCCTTACACTGGGTCACCGATATACTGCGCCTTACACTGGGTCACCGATATACGGCGCCTTACACTGGGTCACCGATATACGCGCCTTACACTAGGTCAGCGATATACTGCGCCTTACACTGGGTCACCGATATACTGCCTTACACTGGGTCACCGATATACTGCGCCTTACACTAGGTCAGCGGTATACTGCGCCTTACACTGGGTCACCGATATACTGCGCCTTACACTAGGTCAGCGATATACGGCGCCTTACACTGGGTCA
Organism: Haliotis rubra; assembly: GCF_003918875.1. Taxonomy (NCBI): domain Eukaryota; kingdom Metazoa; phylum Mollusca; class Gastropoda; order Lepetellida; family Haliotidae; genus Haliotis; species Haliotis rubra. The sequence goes on from NW_025764970.1 coordinate 150,181, forward strand.
CCGATATACTGCGCCTTACACTAGGTCAGCGGTATACTGCGCCTTACACTAGGTCACCGATATACTGCGCCTTACACTAGGTCACCGATATACGGCGCCTTACACTGGGTCACCGATATACGGCGCCTTACACTGGTTCAGTGGTATACGGCGCCTTACACTGGGTCAGTGGTATACGGCGCCTTACACTGGGTCAGTCCATCCTCCCTAGGGATGTTATAATTCATTCGTGTATTCGGTGAATCGAACCTTATCACTTCATGAACTGAATTAGCTGTTCGCGATCACAAGAATCGAATATTCATAAATATTCTAAAACGAAATGTTTTGACTTGCATATAGGTGTTATTTATCAAAGCGCGATATGCAAAATGGAACATAGCCAAGCCTGGCATGATAATAGTCAGTCTTATACCGGTACATTTTACTTGACAGTAATGTGGTCGCTGGTCACTGTCAGCATGGTCAAACCTGAATCTAATCAACAATAAACCTACTGCTGACGCGTTATTGTATTCTTACTTAATGTTCCTGACATGTTCCATACTCACCTCATTTGTAGTAGCCTATATGAAATTTCAATAAACTGGACTTGAATGTTCTGAAAGATAGTGGGCGGTTGGGTGGTAGCGTTCGTTCGCTCGTCAGGTGGAAAACCTGGGTTTGATTCCCCACATGGGTACAACTTGTGAAGCCCATTTCTTGTGTCCACCGCTGTCACATTGCTAGAATATTGCTAAAAGCGGCGTAACACTAAACTCACTCACTCTGAAAGATGGAATGACTGTTTGAATAACCAACGCCGTTTCAACAGACCCCGCAAATGAAGAGATATGCAGGTTGTGATTACGTATCAATATAAAATGTTTTATACTCTCCGAGATAATGATGAAATAATACCATCAATACTGCGCGTGGGGGATTTGGGAGGGTTTGTTTGTCACTTGTATGACTGTTATTTAGTTTATGTCTTAAAACGCTCATCACGATACGCAGTTGCCATCACGCTATCTAACCAGAACGCCATTAATTGTGAGATGTTAGAACATGTTTTTGTCGACGTTCTTTAGGAGATCGAATAACAGCAACACTTTGACAACAGTTCGACTCCCTTGACGAGAACCATTAACAAATACGGGAAAATTACATGTTAGCTATTTATGAGATATCACAAAGCCCGTGTAAGACTCAATAGCTGCATGAGTAAAATGTCATTCAGATCATTAGTGATCCCATTGAGATTACACATGTGCTTGGCCATTTTTTATTTTCTGTGTGGTACGAATAGGGCATTGTGCACTGGTGGAGCAAATATGCATTATTTAACATTGGCGAAATGGGACGCATGGGTGAAGATCACGATAAAAGCTCTACTTGAAGACCCTGAATTTAATATCACAATCAGTTGAACGGCTGACTGAAACGGGATACATTAAACAGAACCAAATATTTACCAACTTAAACACAAATCATGCACACCATCATCCACATTTTACGTTTGAAATCTTTTAACATTGATTCATATGTTATGTTCATGAGCCCTTTACCCCAACTTTTAACATTGATTCATATGTTATGTTCATGCTACTAAACACGCATTGGTTTCCGTCTAAAAATGAGTGGGGGAAAATTACGTTACTACAAGATACTTTACATCATACCAAGCATGTAGAGCTATTTATAAATATCTAAAACCACAGACAGACAGACAGACAGACAGACTCTCAGACATACACATCACACACACACACACACACACACACACACACACAGAGAGAGAGAGAAAATTATTACATCATGATCAGTTGTGTCCATTCGCTGAAATATACTAGCCACATAAAGAAACTGTGCATTGTCAAAATATTATCCCAGTTGATAAGTACGATAACAATGTCAAAGGTACATATAAACTTTAATGGCGGGATCATGAGACCATAAGTCGGGAGAATTTCGATTGAAAAGTCAATCACAATGACGTCACGAGTCCACAAGCGGGACGGGTCAAACAACCATGTCACAAGCTCAATAGAGGGTATGTCCACCATCGGCATTGAGAACAGCAGTGCATCGACGACGCATAGAGTCTATCAAACGTGCAAGGAAGGCTTTTGGGATGTCACGCCAGATTCTCTCAAGTTCTGTTGCAAGGTCAAGGACGTTATCTGGCGGATGAGGAAGACGGCGTAGACGTCGATCCATCTCGTCCCAAACATGCTCTATCGGGGAGAGATCCGGTGAATTTGCAGGCCAAGGCAGTAAGTCAACGTTGTGGTGTTGAAAGAAATCCATAGCAACCCTTGCCGTATGAGGGCGGGCATTGTCCTGTTGGAATATTAACCCATGGCAATGACGTTGCAGAAAAGGAATTGCCACAGGTCGAAGAATCTGATCCCTGTAGCCCACACCAGTTAAGTTGCCCTGAACAATCACCAAAGGAGTTCTTTGGTGTGCTGTTATTCCACCCCAAATCATCACGGAACCACCGCCAAAGCGATTCCTCTCCAAGACACAGGCCTGTGCATAGCGTTCTCCCAGGCACGTTGACGTCCATCACTATTGGAAATGTTAAACCTGGACTCATCTGTAAAACAACATTTCTCCACCAAAACAAGGGTCTGCGGACATGATTTCGGCACCACATTCGGCGAGCTTGTCGATGACGTTGTGTCAGGATAGGCCGTATGGCGGGACGTCGTGGTCTGATCCCGCGATGACGTAAACGTTGTCGAACTGTGTTGGGGTGGATACGGCGAAGTCCTGGGATGGTTCAGGTAGTCATCACTGCAGTCTGAAACCTGTGGCGAAGATGGGTCACCTTTATCCATCTGTCCTGTCTTGGCGTTATTACACGTGGACGTCCAGAACGTGGCCGATCGATGACGTCATTTGTGTTCTTGTTGCGTCTCACCAGTGCAGAAATGGTGTTCAGGTGGCAGTGGAAATGTGCAGCCACTTGTCGTTGAGACATTCCCCCACGGACCATCCCAATGGCATCATGACGTTGTGCAGACGTGAGCCTTGGCATGCTATGCGTTTCAATCGCCGTTTAATTTTTTGAACGATTTCAAGGGCAGGGGTTGAGCTTTCCAAAGTGACAGTACTGTGTGGCATTCATTTGCTCTGTTTTTCTTTCCCGGAATGCACGTGCAACAACGTATTGCACGTCTCAAGGACGAACCCACTGACGTCACGGAACGTGGCACGTGCATGCATGTTGGATACATGGTACTAATCTCTGAGTTTAAATCCTTATGTGTCTACACAGGTTTGATAAATTTAGATTTTCAATTTTTGTATGCTCAGTTTCTTTATGTGCCTAGTATATTTCATGTACGGCAACTATTTGTTGACGTGAGATATAATTGGTGGTACTCTTCTTTCTCTTACAAACCGCAGGAACAGATTCTGAGGATTGATGAACCTTTGCAAACAGGGCAAACACAGACATGGCCAACAGAGAAAATAATTACATCATGATCAGTTGTGTCCATTTGTGGAGTCCTGTGGTATACAGTGTAGAGTGAGTATGGTCTTACGCCGCTTTAAGCAAAATGCCAGCAATATCGCGGCGAGGGACACCGGGTGTGGGCTTCACACATTGTGTCCACGTAGGAAATCGAACGCGGGTCTTCGGCGTGACGAGCGAATGGTTTAACAACTCGGCCACCCCACCGTTCAGTTTGCATCGTTCCCTCCCCACACTATAGGCTCGAACTCTGAATGCAGAGGCTTAATTGACGCGTTAGGGTTCCAGCCGACGTCAATAAAACCCCTGACGGTCAGCACACCTCGACTCATCTGTACAGATGACTAACGTCCACTCCAGAGCCTGAACCTCACATGTTTTCTTGACCATATCGAGCACGCCTGGTCACCTGGCAGCAAAACAGGACGTACAGCTGGAAGCCCTGATACTATTGTAATCGACTCCTCGCAGACCTTTGTACAAATCTCACGTAAGCCAGGAGCGTTACGGGCAGTCTGAAGCCGATTTCGCAGGTAAATCTTGTCTATGTCACGTTCTCATGGACCCCAGAACGCGGTCAGTGTTTATTATGTTGCGATCTGTTCGCACCATCCCCAGATTGACTATGGTTTTACGACGAACTCCAAAACGCCAAGCAACCATACTTCGTGCATTTCAGGTTTCGGGCATTCAGTTTCCCTTTAAACGCTCATTTATAAAGCTTAACGAGGTTTGACTGTCAACAAGGATGTTTTTCACATTTACAACGCTTTAGCGTTTTATCTGTGTAGACGAATTTACTCTGAAATATCCATGCTAGTGTTAGATCAATATGATTTGTTTTCATGGTACAGCCCTCTTTCAACGTATGAATATCGGCTATGCAGTTCTATAAGCAATATGTAGACACATGCACACGTAATCGTTTTTGTAGGCAGAAAAAGATGGTTCTTATACGTACAACACTTCTCATATATGCATCTCTTATTATAATCGGGCGGTGGGGTAGCCAAGTGGTTTAAGCGTTCGCTCGTCACGACCAAGACCCGGGGTTCTAGATTCCCCACATGGTTACAATGTGTGAAGTCTATTTCTGTTGGAATGCTGCTAAAAGCGGCGTAAAACAAACTCACTCCTTATCATAATCATGAAAGCAGCTGCTTTGATCCATTTGAAAATATCCGAAACAAGCACCATGCTGTTTGTGAGTGTAATGTTTTATGCCAGTCTTGATTCATTGTGCGTCACCGTACCCTCTCGTTTCTCGTCACCGTACCCTCGCGTCACCATACCCTCTTCACCGTTCATCGCGTCACCGTACCCTCTCGTCACCGAACCCTCTCGTCACCGTACCCTCGCGTCACCGTACCCTCGCGTCACCGTACCCTCTCGTCACCGTACCCTCGCGTCACCGTACCCTCTCGTCACCGAACCCTCTCGGCAGGTGATGCTGCTCATTAGTTTCCACCACTGGTTTGTCTGGTTCAGGTTCGATTATATACAGGAAGCCATGATTCAACAGTTTTTTTAATGTATTTGTGAAACAACATTAAACCATCTCCATTCTACTATAACCTGATATAACGTAAAAACAAGGGGCATATTGCAATACCCACAAAGGACATATTATCGAGGTATTCGCGGGTACATGCTCAACCAATAGATGGCCAACTGTTGGATATTAAGGACCAAACGAGAAGGTGCAATTTAGACAAACTTTAGGGATAAAACTGCTTTATTTCGCGAGAGCCACATTTCGATACAGATTCTTGTACACTGCATTCCGAGAAGAACGGTACAAGTATCTGTACCGAAACGTCGCACTCACGTAATAAAGAAGTTGTTATCCATAAAGTTTGTCTATATTGCACTTCCCAACTTCTAAAATGCCACTTTAAGAAGTTCAACGAGTAGGCGTTTTGAAATTACGGTAGCTTCGAACAATATTTAGTAACATAACCGTGTGTCTGTTTAAGAGGCAAGTCCGAAGTGGCGCAGTACTCAGACTTTTACCACACGACAAAACCCACTAGGAGATGTGGGTAAGGTGATTACAAGCCAAAGTCCTTTAATAGTCAAAGCGAATCTGGAATTTCGAAAAAATCTGGAAAAGGTTCCCCTCCAGAAAAATCAGTAAATGACCATCCAAAGAGCACGTACAATTAGAATCTTGGCAGCTGTGATTAATGTATTCTCGTCAACTGCACACCCTCCCAGTACTAATCAAGCTTTCAGTATTTATAGTCCTATATTTATTATATACATCAAGAATAGTGCTGAATAGGCCTACGTCCATAGATGTTTTCAGTTATGCATTTAGCTTCCTGTTCTGGGAAATCTGACCAAATATCGTAATAATAGTGCATGTTTAAATGAGTTAATGCAGTTTTATGGCGCTGTAGCAATATTCCAGCAACAACACGACGGGGTACTCTAGATGTCGTCTTCACATACTGCACCAATATGGGAATCAACACGGGTCTAAGCGTGATGAAGGAATGCTTTAACCACCCGTCTACCCGCAGCTTTCAGATGAAGCTCTGCACACCCAGACAGGATGCTGAATGCCTAATTACGATTGGGTTGTTAACGTTCGGTTGAAATATAGAACTGGTTATATACCTGTGTGTCAGCTTATGATGTCAGTGACCCGCAGACTCGACACCACGACGGCAGATCAAATGTGCACCCAACGGTCTCACAGTCACACTTCCCAACCGTGCCCGGCCCAGGGCAACTCGTTCGCTTCACTCAACTGCGCAGATTAATGTCCGTCACCTCAACAAGCTGGGTTAACTATCGTCTGCTCAGATTGGCACGTGCACTGAGCTGAAATTGACATCGTGCACGTGGATTGATTTACACCGTCGTTTTCAGGCTTGTTTCAGTGTTAGCTGACGTAATAAGACGAGTTAGACTCGACCAAGCATAAATATTTTGACCAGTTACCAAATAGGCAGACGACCTATTTAAGAGACATATTCTGTTAACACAGGATTCAATTGCTAATAACAGGACAACGATTACAGCGTTAATTCTGCCCGTGAGAATGGAAAGTCTGGTGGAAATTGCCTTAATTCCTAACACATAAACGTAAACTTGGCAATAAAGTTGTGTTTAAGGAGGGAAATCGATAGCAGTTTCTTGCACGGTGATCCAAGTGCCTATTAAAGACAAAAATATCACTTGTGAGAACCTAACTGGACAAAACTATTCTTGTGCCGCAACACCTGGCTATAATCACTAAACCACATTAGGTGTGCCAATATAAAATTACATGTGTCCTAAAACACGTTGAGTTAATGTGACCAATACCTGACATCTCTACCTAACCTACCCATACGGGTTTCAATCGCAGTGGAAAATGTATTAATACATTTTACAAAACATTTATAGGTGACCAATATTGTAAACACTTTAAATCTCTGTCGACGATAAGTTTCGGGAAATATATGACGAGCCCATCGTTCAGATGTGGATGGCGGACGACAGGCCCATACGCATATAGCCTACAATCAGTTCATATGTATTCCCCCTGCACTGTGATCTCAAAAGGCACCAATTTACCAGAATGTTATATTGGCACTTAATGCCTTAATTGTGATCATGTAGAACTCCCAGTTGAGCGTAAATATTTCAGAAAGCTCTTATACTCACGTAATGACACACACGTTGCACTCGGATCTGCTCGGCTTATTCCGCGAACTACACAAAGTAGCAGAACTGGAGTAGCGATATAACGTTTACATTTTAATCAGTATCCTGTCAGATCCCGTCATCGGAAGCTCGTATGAAATGGTGATCGTTATAAAGACAGTTTGCCTTATACACATGATAAAAGGGCAGATTATACA